>NC_034602.1:74522699-74554593 GCF_900095145.1 Mus pahari | reverse complement strand
ATTATATGGTCAATTTTAGAGGAGGTACCATGTGGTGCTGAGAAGAAGGCGTATCCTTTTGTTTTAGGATAAAATGTTCTGTAGATATCTATTAACTCCATTAGTTTTGTAACTTCTGTTAGTGTCCATGTGTCTCTGTTTAGTTTCTGCTTCCAGGATCTGTCCATTGTTGAGAGTGGGGTATTGAAGTCTCCCACTATTATTGTGTGAGATTGAATGTATACTTTGAGCTTTACTAAAGTTTCTTTAATGAATGTGGCTGCTCTTGTATTTGGAGCATATATATTCAGAATTGAAAGTTCCTCTTGGTAGATTTTACCTTTGATTTTTATCAAGTGCCCCTTCTTGTCTTTTTTGATAACTTTGGGTTGGAAGCCAATTTTATTTGATATTGGAATGGCTAGTCCAGCTTGTTTCTTCGGACCATTTGCTTAGAAAATTTTTTTCTTGCTTTTCATCTCAGGTAATATCTGTCTTTTTCCCTGAGGTGGGTTTCCTGTAAGCAGCAAAATGTTGGGTCCTCTTTGTGTAGCCAGTCTATTAGTCTATGTCATTTTATTGGGTAATTGAGTCCATTGATGTTAAGAGAAATTAAAGAAAGGTAATTGCTTCCTGTTATTTTTGTTGTTAAAGTTGGGATTCTGTTCTTGCAGCTGTCTTATTTTAAATTAGATGAAGGATTACTTTCTTGCTTTTTCTAGGATGTAGTTTTCATCCTTGTGTTGATGTTTTTCCTTTATTATCCTTTGAAGGACTGGATTCATGAATAGATATTGTGTGAATTTGGTTTTATCATGGAATATTATTGTTTCTCCATCTATGGTAATTTAGAGTTTTGCTGGGTATAGTAGCCTGCGCTGGCATTTGTGTTCTCTTANNGTCTGCATAACATCTGTCCAGGATCTTCTGGCTTTCATAGTCTCTGGTGAGAAGTCTGATGTAACTCTAATAGGATTGCCTTTATATTTTATTTGACCATTTTCCCTTGCTGATTTTAATATTCTATCTTTATGTGGTGCATTTGTTGTTCTGATTATTATGTGTCCGGAGGAATTTCTTTTCTGGTCCAGTCTATTTGGAGTTCTGTAGGCTTCTTGTATTTTCATGGGCATCTCGTTCTTTAGGTTTGGGAAATTTTCTTGTATAATTTTGTTGAAGATATTTGCTGGCCCTTTAAGTTGAAAATCTTCATTCTCATCTTCTCCTATTATCTGTAGATTTGGTCTTCTCATTGTGTCCTGGATTTNCTGGATGTTTTGAGTTAGGATCTTTTTGCATTTTGCATTTTCTTTGATTGTTGTGTCCATGCTCTCTATGTAATCTTCTACACCTGAGATTCTCTCTTCCATCTCTTCTGTTGCTGATGCTCACATCTATGGTTCCTGATTTTTTTTCCTATGGTTTCTATCTCCAGAGTTATCTCACTTTGGGTTTTCTTTATTGCTTCTACTTCCCTTTTTAGGTCTTGGATGGTTTTGTTCAATTCCATCACCTGTTTGGTTGTGTTTTCCTGTAATTCTTTAAAGGATTTTTGTGTTTCTTCTTTAAGCACATCTACCTGTTTAGCAGTGTTCTCCTGTATTTCTTTAAGGACTTCTACCTCTTTAACAGCATTCCTCTGTATTTCTTTAAGTGAATTATTTACGCCCTTCTTAATATCCTCTACCAGCATCATGAGGTAAAAATCTGAGTCTTGCTTTTTGGGTGTGGTGGGGTATCCAGGACTGACTGAGGTGGGAGTTCTGGGTTCTGATGATGGTGAGTGGTCTTGGTTTCTGTTAGTAAGATTCCTATGTTTGCCTTTCACCATCTGGTAATCTCTGGAGTTGTTATAGTTGTCTCTGGTTGGAGCTTGTTCCTCCTGTGATTCTGTTAGCCTTTGTTGGCAGTCCTGGGAGTCCAGCTCTCTCCTGAGTCTCAGTGGTTAGAGTACTCTCTGAAGACAAGCTCTCCTCTTGCAGGGATGGTGCACAGATGTCTGGTGTTCAGACCTACCTCCTGGCTGAAGATGTAGGCCCGAATCAGGGCCTGTCCCAGAAGATGTATCCCCTCTGCAGTTTGCACACTCACATGCACAGACTAGTCTCTGAGGGACCCTGGACATAATATGTTTCTCTTATCTGCTCTGGCGGACATAGCCTTCCCGGGTTACCACCTTTCCTCTTGCGGGGAAGGCGCCTGGATGTCTTGAGCTCAAAACAGGGTCTGTTCCAGAAGCTGTGTTGCTTCTGTCTGTCCCAGAAGCTGTGTAACTTCTACAGACCACACTCTCAACAAGGCAGTGAGAACCCTCAGGGCAGACACCTCTCCTCTGGTGGGGAAGGTGCCCGGATGTCTGGAGCCAGGAGCCAGAAACTGGGTCTGTTCCAGAAGCTGTGTCACTTCTGCAGTCTGCCCTCTCACAGTTACCTACTGGAGCCTTGGTGACCCAGAGCAAAGATGGCTCCCTTACCAGCTCAGGCAGTGAGATCCCTCCCAGGCAGACACCTCTCCTCTGGCAGGAAGTATTTCTGGAGCCAGAAATGGGGTCTGTCCCAGAAGCTGTGTCGCTTCTGCAGTCCGCCCTCTCATAGGTGCTGACTGGAGCCTTGGCGACCCAGAGCAAAGATGGCTCCCTTCCCAGTTCAGGCGGTGAGAGCCCTCCCAGGCAGACACCTCTTCTCTGGAGGGAAAGGGGTCAGGATGTCTGGAGCCAGAAATGAGGTCTGTCCGAGAAGCCTACCATGAATTTTAATAACCTTAATTGAATACAATAAATGAGGAAAAATCTTTAAGTGCTTAGTTACAAAAAAATGTAATTTTGTAGCTGTATAGAATGGCACTCCATGATAACAGATTACCTTGTTTAATATGAAACCTAGAACTTACAGTAAACAACTACCAAAAGGGAGCCTTTAAGTAGATGCTTGCCTGGATTCTGATTCTGATCTGAAATTTTAAAGCATCATTCATCAGGTTATCTGGTTATATTAACTAACATACTTAGTATGCCATAGTAGACTTTAGAAACTATCAGTAGGAGTATAATTGATTAGTAAAATTCCACAAATATTTTACTGTTTTCATTCTTCTCTAACCATCCATAGGTTATAACTTTATATTGATATTCGTTTCTGTGTCTGCCATAGATAGATAGATAGATAGATAGATAGATATAGATATAGATATAGATATAAAATTTTGCTTTTCCACTTAGTTTTTAAGTTAAATAATGGATAAGCATGTTAATTCTGGCACATAGTCTCTCTCTCTATGATTTACATAAAATTACATTATCAATAAGGCCACAGAATCTTTTTTAAGTTACAAACTGTATTTACTTGCTTCATAATGTTCTGTCACTCAGTTTCTCGATATTGTCTCATATGTTCTGATAGAGAAGTCAGCATGATAAATAATGGCAATGAGAAAATCCATTTGTAACTCATGATGCAAGTATAAGTATTGGATGACTCTTGTCTATCTACTAATCAGAATATTGATGAATTCTTCTGCCTATATTGTGGATAGCAGTACAAGCTATTTGACAGATCCATTTTAAGTGCTGGTATCAAAAGGCTGCTTTATTCTTCTCATCTCTATACTAGAGTTTCCATAATAATGAAACTCCTAAGCATGGGCAACTCAAGTCAAAGTTAATATTTCACCTTGTAGCAATGATGTTTTCCTTTAATGTAAATCTTTCTTGGATAATTGACTACATGGTTCATTTCATATCCAGTTGTTTGCCTTTGAGCCGTTGTGATCACTGTCATAATTGTGTTCATTCTCCCAAGATATCCATAGAATTAGCTACTTACAGACCTTCACTGTATTCAACTAATTATTACCATATCAATCACCTTTTCAATTATTCTTCAGGATCCAAATTTATTGAACTCTTCAGTTAAGGCCATTAAAATTTATAAAAGTGCCTATAATTCAAGAAAATGCTCATGTGGTCCCAAATGGATCTTAGAGAATACTTTTTATTCACAGACAATTTTTTAAGCAGTAAGTTTCTCCAGCTACTACTATTGTACTCTGAACATTCCAGCAATCCTAATTTATAAAAGAATAAAAGTACCCCTTCAAAAATATTCCACTCATCCTATTTTTTTCTTAACTATCTTCTTCATTGAAACACTATTTGTGTACAGGCATAGTTTCTAACACAGGATTACTGACTCTTCAGTAATGGCTGAGCCCTGATGGAGTGAAGAGACACGTAACATTGATCATTGGCAGAGGATTTGGGAGATTCATCAATTCCAGGACTTTTTTGGCTATGTAATGAATTTGAAGTCAGTCAATGCTTATTGAGAACACACCTAAAAATTAAACCAAACCAACCAAACAACCAAACAACCAAACAAAAAACTCTATCACTTTACACAAAAGTGTTGCCTTTCAAGGATTAGGTTTATTTTGGTACTGAATCTGTGCTCTCATTACTCATTTTTTTTTAAAGGAAGTACTGATTTTTGATTAAGGCCTGGATAAGACTCAACATAAATCCATCAAAATCTATAAAATTAAAATGTGTTTAAGTTTTCTTTCAGGAAATGCTGCCAAAATCTATTCAGGAGCAGTGTAGAAATGGCTTCTCAAGGAACAACATTAAGGGCCATTTCAGAAGGCCTATGGAAATCTGATACTCTAGAAGTTTCATAGATTATATACATATATGAAAGAAACTGAAATATTATTAACAAATAATGTGGGAGACAAATCCCTATATAAAATACTACAAGTGAAACAAACCTCCAGTTCGAGGAATGGGTTTTATTTTGAGTCCTTGAATAATGGGGACCCATGGAAAACCCCAAGCATCACAAGCCTGGACAAACCTATTATTTGTCCTGCAGAAACTGTTGACAGTGTCTTTTTGCTGTAGAGAATACTGATATATCTCTCTGAACCTGGAGAAGTTAAGTTTGTTCCAAACTAGTGGCTTTATTCCTACCGACTAGAGTTTTTGGTACTAGAAAGTACTTCTCTGCATGCAGGCAGAGGAGGTAATTATTAACCTAGTTACAAATTCTAAAATCTACAAAACTGACTGTCCTGTAATATGTGGTCAGATAATAGCTAACCATGCTATGACCTTAAAGCCCATACCCTGAGCTGAAACCCGTGACTGATTCTGGTATGGCAGCACAAATCCTGAGACTGGATGGATAGAGCCCTGTGGGTAAACCAAACTCTCTTGCTCTGCTTAAGGAACCTAGTCATACATTGACTCCCACTGGCATTCTGATGTTCCTGTAGATCAATGCCTTCTCCACCATTATCAGAAAAGCTTCTTCTTATCATGTGTGGAAACTAACACAGAAACCCACAACAAGGCAATATATAGAGACTTAGAGAGTTTGAAATGCTTAGTCCTAAATAGGATTTATTCATTAAGCTTCTCCCCTTACAGCTCAGGGATCTGTGCAGAGTAGGAGTTATAAACTTGTTAAGAGCCAGAGGTTGTCAAAAACAAACAATAAAGCAAGCAAACAAGCAAATAAAAATAAGACATAACAAAACAACAAAAAACCCCAAAGAAGCAAAGACATGGATACACGTATGAGCTTGTAGAAAATATGGTGATACATACAGAACATGCACAAAATCAAGCCAGACAGGTTCCCAGAGCTGATGAAGAATTGGACATGGGCTCTCATTATTAACCAAGAAAACATTTGAAATTGATATATACTTTCAAAGAAAAATAATTTTCTCCAATGGAGTCTTACTGGGTATATCAATGAACCTTCCAGGTAGCTAGGCAATGCAAGATTGACTACAGAGCTTGTAGATCTTTCCTCATTTTGTTTTGTTTGAACTTATTTTGTCTTATTGGTGCTTTGATGGTATATGTTTTATTTCTGTTATAGTTTTTATGGCTGTATATTTTTGCCTTTATTTGTTGTTTTGGTTTTGTAGGGTTTATGTTTTTATTTTATCTTATTAATTCTTGCACCAAGTATATTTAATTTATTTAAATTTAATTGCAAAAGTAAGCACAAGATTAGTGTCATTTGAATTAAATATAGATTAATATCAGACTTCTTACTCAATAGTCAGATGTCCTAGCCAATGGACTAAATGAATGAATAAATTTGTTTCAAGAATCTTTCAAAGAAAAAGTTGATTTAAAGGAGTCCAACACATCAATAAGGAAGTAAAAGATATAGTTCAACAATAAAGTGATATAAAACTGTGTAAATACATTGCAGTCTATAAAGAACCGTTTATTTTTATTGACAGCGAGAAAGGGCATGTGGTTGGGCTGATGGTAAGGGGAGGAGGATCTGGGAAGCACTTGGAAGGAGAAATGCATGACCTGTAAAAGTAACTTTTATTTTCCAGATGTAATTGCCATCTAGAAGGCTTACTGCTGAATGAACTCACCCTTTCTAGTTCTTTCTGTAATCTTGCTGGCTGGTTCAACACAACTGTTCTGGCCCAAACTCCTCTCAAACATGACTGATTCAATCAGACATCTCTTTGCTTCTTACTGAATTGCTCTGCTTAGACACTAACTCTGGTAGTTTGTTCTAATCTTCTGGCTCTTTATTCTTTGCTTTCAACTGCCTCTGCTGACCTATAGTGCACAGACTCTACAAACTGAGCCATACTCATAATGGAACTAAACTGAACCCAGTCTTACCACACAAACTGCACTGAATGAACTGCTTCAACTCTATTCTTTCTCTGCTCTGTACTTCAGTAGCCTCTTTCTCCTGTGCTGTTTAAGTGAGAGTTGGATGTATCCTATCTGACTCACTTTGTCAAATCATTCTCTAATTTGTCCCATTTTCTGCACCTCAGTTAGACATTGTTGGGGATGTCTCCAGGGTGAGTGCACGTGTGCGACCCTCTGGGAGTCAAAGCTCTGTAGCTAAATTTGCAGCTACAGGACAACACTTTCAAGCACCATTGCAGTAAAAAACAAAGCATGGAGAAAGAGAAACATTTATATATGCACAACCAGACAATGTTTCTAAAATGTCTTATTACTGATAAGATCATTATGAAATACAATGGACCTTTCTTTATACTAAACAAAGAAGTTGTAAACGCACAAGGTGACATTAACTCTTGCCTGTGTGATGATCAGTAATATGTATCTGACGGATTTTTTTTGTTTGTTTGTTTTTTGTTTTTTCAAGACAGGGTTTCTCTGTATAGCCCCTGGCTGTCCTGGGACTCACTCTGTAGACCAGGCTGGCCTTGAACTCAGAAATCCACCTGTCTCTGACTCCCAAGTGCTGGGATTAAAGGCATGAGCCACGACTGCCCGGCTATCTGACTGATTATTAAGTGTTTTGGTTTAATAATCTGACCCACCTGGGTATCCAACCCATCTGCAGACACCAAACCCAGACACTAGTGCTGATGTCAAGAAGCACTTTCTGACAGGAGCCTGGTATGGTTGTCCCCTGAGAGGCTCTGCCAAAGAATGACCAATAAAAATGTGGATGCTCACAGCCAACCATTGGACTGAGCAGGGGATCCCAATGGAGGAGTTAGGGGAAGGACTGAAAAAAATGAAGGTGTTATCAACCCCATAGGAAGAACAATATCAACCAACCATACTCCCCCTGCCCGATCTTTCTGCCAGAGCTCCAAGGAACTAAACCACCAACCAAATATCCATGGAGTGACCCATGACTACAGCTGCTTATGTAACAGAGGATTGCCTTATCTGTCATCAGTGGGAGGGGAGGCCCTTGATCCTATGAAAACTCTATGCCCCAAGGTAAGGAAATGCTAGGCTGGTGAGGCAGGAGTCAAAGGGTGGGTGGGGAGTTCCATCATAGAAGCAGGGGGGGAGGGGATGGGACAGGGGTTTACAGAAGGGAAACTGGGTAAGGTGATAACATTTGAAATATAGAGAAATAAAATAACCAACACGAAAATTTAAAAAATCCCTTTGGCAACCCTGAAACCTAAAAGAATTGCTGGAGGTTTTAAAATGGTTTAATACTATTTGGTTCTACTAAAAAGTGAAAATTAGATATTCTTAGAACTTTAAAGAATTTAAATATCAAGTATAAATATGATTAACTATCTTTTTCCTTTAAATATTGAATTTTCAAAGGACAAAGCCTCCTATACACTAATTCTATAAACCTTATGTATAGCATTTAAGTTTTGTATTATTATATTTCACTTAAAAATCAAGTAATAAAATTGGTTCAATTTAAAAATCAAAACTTAAAAAAAAGAAACATGTAAGAATATTCCTAGACTTTGGTGTCATAACCAAGTCTTGGTTTTTTTGACTGAATACTGTGATATGGTCTTAATGAATCATAGCATAACATAATGTTTCATGTTAGAGACAGTTATTTTTACTAATATATAACTGAATACTTAATTATCATGAGTATTATTGCAATTTATTTTAGTCATGCTATTTTTATTTATGGAATATAAGTAACAATTCCTATGAGCTTTATATTCATTAATATGAACAATAAATAGATTTGAATCATTTCAGCAAAATAATAAACCAGTTAATTTTATTTGATAACTTTGATGCAAAGATCGTGAAACCTAGAAAGGTTGCTTAATTTTTCTGTATGAGCTTAAAATGATACTTTATCTTCTCTCTGTCCTGGACTCTACAAGGCCAAGTTAAGGTGCGTATGCACTGCTTATCTGGGGAGGTCTCTCATCCTGGTTGCATGTGGGGAGTTCTCCCTGTTGACTCATCTGTGTTTTCCCTATACTCCTGCTTCATGCGCATCTTCCTCTTCTTGCAATACCAATTGTATTGAATGACCATTCATCTATTACCACCTCTCTCAGCCCTATCCCTTGTAATGACCTGTGTCCAAAGGCAGTGCCCTGCATTTTAGAAGTTCAACTAGAATTTTGGAGGGAAATTGTTCAGTCTATAACATTGGTGTTTGCTACATACTTGTGTTTAACTAAGTTGAATGTTAAAAACTTGATGAACCATGCTGAATTTATTATTTTAAAGCCTAATATTTGGACTTTAACATAGGAACAAGCAAGTACAGAATTATAACTTAACACGTCAAGTCATTTTCTGGTAGGTTATTTCATTTATTCCTTTTTTTTTTAAAGCATGTAAACTCATGTCATTTCAGACCATTTGTATGTAGGTATTTCTGTGTATGGGTACTAAGACTTTAGTGCAGGTCCCCAGAGGGACCAAAGCCACCAGTTACTCATGGAGCTAGAGTTGTACGCAATTCTGAGTCACTCAGGGTGGGTGCTAGGAGCTGAACTCTTGTCATTTGGCAGACTAGGTTACGTTCTTTAGTACTGGCCACATCTCATGCCACAGCCTTCTTCTCCAATATAGCAGAGTAATTATTATCAGATAAGCTAAAATTATTTTATTTTGATAATTTTTTCCTACATTTGTATATACAAATTAAAATTAGTAAATCTACTTGCTCAAATATTATCTCATAAGACTTAAAATACACATTTTTCTGTGAACTGCTGTGCTTGCTAATTGCCCTCTGAAGATGGTTATTCTATGTATTCTCAAGCTGATCTTTATGCTCAATTTAAACCAGTGTAGTATGCACTATATCATGGTATATTCCCAATGAGGTAAATCAAAATACAAAAAATTTTAAAAGTTGACTTGTATAAAGACTTCAAAAGAAACAGGAACAAATAAAGCATTTTATTCTAAAAACTTCTAAGTTTAACATATTTTCTATTTGTTTTCTGTATTCCATGAGAAACCTGTTTGTGGTACTTAATCAAGCCCAGGAATAGCTTTCCGGGTTGCAGGAGAAGTCAATATTCTTGGGAAGAAGATTTGGTGAGGTTAAGAGGCAAATAATCAGCACAAAATTCATACAGGAAATTAGGGGAGTTCAGAGGCAAGACAAACACACAAACAAACGACACTTTTTGTTACAAAAGGCTATAAGAAGACATGGCATTTTAATATTAGCATTATTCTGTTGTTTTTTTTAAAAAATGAAAATTGATGCTGATTTATCTAGAAATAGGCTAATTTGAAATAAAAAATAGGAAGCACACATGAATCTTTGCAGAAGAAATTGCACATCCAAAGTGACAGTGTTTTTATTCCCAGAGGCTTTCAGAAGGATGCTATAGACATGGTATGGTATTACTACAAAGAATAAGCTTAAAAGACGTGCAGTGTAACAAATGTACACACCTCAGTCATAGAACTGGGAGGCATAAAAGCAGTTCTCAAAACTCAGTTATTTGATTCTTGTTTCTGTGCTGTTTATACGATAAAAGTAATATTGTGCTGAGAACTATAACTTTGACAATAGCAACAAATAATCTTACAAATTTGGATTATTGTTTGTATCCCAAACATAGATCATATGGCTACAAGGTAATCTAACCATGTGCAATGCAACAGAATATAGAGAACCTTTAAGAGGGCAATAAAAATAAACCCATCTCTAAACTCATATACCCTAGGATTTATAGGCTGTCCTTAAGATTATTGTAGCTTACTTTTGACAGGCCACACTGAGATTCATAGATCCTTTACTTAATACACTGCTTTAAAATTTAATAGCAGTTCTTGCAACATCAGACTTGAGTTAAATAATAAACAAAAAGATTGAATAGCAGCTTTACTGGCTTCAGAGTTATCATGAAATTCCAGAGTCAGAAGGCTAGGAATAGATACTGTAGATGTCTAAGTCATTATTACGGATTGTCTGTCTGATTTTATGATATCAATCTTACTTAGCTCCTTTGATAAATGTGTTTATTGGTTAATTAGTAAATGCTTTAAATGCATAATGAACACATTTAATGTTATATAAGTTATAAAAATTTTACATTTTGAAACAGATGCAAACTGTAGGTGACTTGACCTTTAGGGAATGGAAAAGAAAGAAGATCAAGTGATTTCTCTTAGTTGTAATTGATGTTAGCTCAACCATCAGATAATACCATGCATTTTATTTCCTCCAAAGAACAAGTTCCTTAAAGTACCTTAGGATAATGAAGAAATTTATCATAATTCTTATTTGAGATGTTTTTAAGCTTACATTTATAAAATAAAATCATTCATTGATATATATTCAGCCATATTTAACCATACATTTTTTCAGAATGAAAGCTTAAATATTTTGAAGATGGAAGAAGACTTATTTCCTTATTGAAATACTTTTCAATATAGAGACATCAGTATGGTTGAGGATGCCACAGACAAAAATCCAGATGGGAATGTCAAATTATATAATTCATCAGGTATGTTTACTAGGCCAGCACAGTGATTATTGTACAACTAAGTGCTCATTAAAAATTGAGATATGCAAACAGATTAAATAAATGATTCAGGTGAATAAGCGTGCACACACAGATTCATGAATGAATAAAAAGACAACTAAAGCAGTTTAATTTTTAGTTTTTCTCTGAGGAGTATAAAGTAAATTGCTATTCTATTACATATAAAATAATTCAAAGTATATATACCTTTGAAATCTCACCTGCTTTTAAGTACCTTAAGTTTACCCTGAAATGTAAATATACTAAACATCATCAAGTTGATATATAATACATCATTTGTAGTTTGCTATAAAATGCTTATACAGTATTTAAATTGTAATTTACATGTATTTTCCTCTTTGTGAGAATTCCCCAAAATTATGCCATTTAGATGGTCATATGCGTTCAATACAGATATCACTATTTTCTCAAATGTGGATGTTGTCTGAAAGAGCATATAATCCAGTTAAATTCAAAGAGGCACACATTAAAGTATGCTCCTAAGAAGATTACCTTGTTTCTTGTAGGAACAAACAAGGTGTGACTTTTTTATATTGGGGCATCAGTTATAGCAAACAATGACAGACCTTTACCAATTATGAGAAAAAAAAATTTATGAAAAGAAAAGTTGAAGTTGACGATTACACTAAAGTGATGGAAATGATTTTGCTCTTCAAGAATATTATTAAATTAGTGATCATATTAGTTCCGGCATCCTCTTTTTTCCTTGATGTTTTGTCTATTTTAAACTAGTAATTTTTCTCATAATTATAGTTTTGTTTTAGTCAAGGTTCTCTGGAGAAACAGAGTTTGAAGAATTCAGAATTTTTCTTCTTTTCCCTTCCCCTCTCCTCCTTTACCCAGGTCACTTGCTCCCTCGGCCTTCTGTGATTGCTTTCCTCTTCCTCCTAAGTGGGATTGAAGCATCCTCACTTGGGCCCTTCTGCTTGTTAACCTTCCTGAGTTCTGCAGATTATATCCTAGATTTTCTTTATGTTGTTGGCTAATATCTGCATATTAGTGAGTACATACCATGCATGTCTTTTTGGATCTGAGTTAATTCACGCAGGAAGATATTTTCTAGTTTCATCCATTTGCCTGAAAAACTTATGTTATACTTATTCTTAATAGCTGAATAGTATTCCACTATGTAAACAAACCACAATTTTTGTATCCACATTTTTGGTTGTGGGACATCTCTGTTGTGTGATTCTTCTGGTTATCACAAATAAGGTTAATATGAACATAGTGAAGTACATGTCCCTGTGGTACAGTGGGCCTTCTTTTGGATTAATCCTGAAGAGTGGTATAGCTGGTTCCTTGGTAGTACTATGTCCTATTTTCTGAGGAACCTCCAAACTAATTCCCAGAGTGGTTGTACCAGTTTGCAATTCCACCAGCAATGGAGTGTTCCTCTTTCTCCACATCCTCACCAACATATGCTGTCACCTAAGTTTTTGATCTTAGCTATTCTGATTTGTGTAAGGTGGAATCTCAGGGTTGTTTTGATTTGTATTTCCCTGATAACTAAGGATGCTGAACATTTCTTTAAGTGCTTTTTGTCCATTTGAGATTCCTCAGTTGTGAATTCTGTTTAGCTTTGCGCCTCCTTTTTTAATTGGGTTGTTTGAAAGTTTGCTGGTTTGCTTCTTGAGTACTTTTTATATTTTGGATATTAGTTCTCTATTGGATATAGGGTTAGTGAAGTTTTTTTTTTCCCAATTTGTAGGTTACTGATTTATCCTCTTGACTGTATCTTTTGTCTTTCAGAAACTTTCCAGTTTCATGTGGTCTCATTTATCAACTCTTTATCTTAGAGTCTGAGCCATTGGAGTTCTCTTTCACAAATTCTCCCTCCATGCCCAGATCCCACTTTCTCTTCTATTAAATTCAGTGTATCTGTTTTTATGTTGAGGTCTTGATCTATTTGGACTTGAGCTTTGTGCAAGGTGACAAACATGGAACTACTTTCAATTTTCTACATCCTAGCTGATAGTTAGACTCGTACCCTTTAGTGAAGGTGCTTTCTTTCTTTCATTATATATTTTTGATTTCTTCATTGAAGTTCAAGTATATATAACTGTGTGGTTTTATTTCTGGGCCTTCGTTTCCATTTCATTGATCAACCTGTCTGTCTTTGTACCAATACAAAGATTGACAGATTGTAGATTTTTTTTTATAACTGTTCCTCTGTAATACAGCTTGAGGTGAGGGGTGGTGATTCTCCTAGAAGTTATTATTTTATTGTTATGAATTGTTTTCGCTATCCTGGGTATTTTGCTTTTCCATATAAAATTAAGAATTGCTCTTTCCATGTCTTTGAAGTATTGTGTTGGAATGTTGATGGGGATTGCATTGAATCTGTAGATTGCTTTTGGTAGGATGGCCATTTTTACTATGTTGATCCTACCAATCCATGAGCATGGGAGATATTTCTATCTTCTGCATCTTCTCCATATTCTTTCTTGAGAGATTTGGAGTTCTTGTATGGGGAGGGCACAGGAGAGAAGCCATGAGGACTAGCAGAATGAATGGAAACATGGGGTGGTATATAAAAGACAAGACATCAAATGGAGGGATGGAGTTGCCATACCAAAGTCAAAAAAAGAGTCTGCAACCCTATAGAAGGAACAACAATATGAACTAACCAGTACCCCTCAGAACTGTGTGTCTAGTTGCATATGTAGCAGAGGATGGCCTAGTCAGCCATCAATGGGAGGAGAGGCCCTTGGTATTGTGAAGAGCATATGCCCCAGTACAGGGGAATGCCAGGGCCAGGAAGCAGGAGTGTGGGTTGGGGAGTAGGGTGGGGGGAGGGAATAGGGGGCTTTGGGGATAGCATTTGAAATGTAAATGAAGAAAATATCTAATTAAAAATGCCTTTAAAAAAACTTTGACCCAGAATTGTTTCTGTTTAAAAGAACTTCAGGGACCAAGATGGAGAGGAGACTGAGGGAAAGGCTGTCCAGTGACCTGCCAAAATTGGGATCAATCTTAAAAGGAAGCTCCAAGGCCTGACACTATTACTGATGCTATGATATAGTTCCAGCCTAGCATGGTTGTCCTCCAAGAGACCCAACAAGCAGCTGACTGAAACTGATACAGATACTTAGACCCAACTAATGCACTGAAGTAGGGAGAACTGGAAGAAGCTAAAAAGGAGGGTGACCCCATAGGAAGACCAGCAGTCTCAACTAACCTGGACCCCTGAGATCTCTCAGACACAGAGCTACCAACCAAACAGCATATACTAGCTTGTCTGAGACCCCCCGACACATAAACAGCAGAGGGCTGCCATTGTCTGGGCATAGAGGGAGAAGATGTGCCTAACCCTTGAGAAACGTGGGGCCCCAGGGAGTGGGAGGCCTGGTGGGAGAAGGGGGAGCCTCATTTTGTAGACATGGAGTAGGAGGGATTTGATGATGAACTGTGTGGAAGGATGGACTGGTAGAGTAACTAGACTGTAAAAAACTAAAAGTAAAAACAAACAAACAAACAAACAAAAACAAACAAACTCAGAGCAAGGTTTTACTGCAATACAGTGATTCTCACAGTATAGAGGCTGATAAGGCAAATAATCTATAGGCTAGTCATCCAAGAAGGAACCTAGTTGATATTCCAATCTGATTCCAGAGCCTGAAACCAAAGTACTGATAGCCACCAGCATAGCCCACGGGGAAGAGGAGACTACTTCTGCTTAACTCACCTCACTCTATGCAGACAGAATTCTGCCTCCACTTCATTTTGATGAATACTCCTATTGAACATCTACCTTATTTTATCCATCAATACAAATATTATAACCATTTTGAAACAGCCTAATAGACACGTTTGAAAATACGTTTTAGAAAGGTATCTACATTTTCAATGGTTCAGTCCAGGAGTAATATAAAATTAACAACTGCCATTCCAAAGCAGTATGTTATAAAATAAATTTCAATTGTAAATACTTCCAATTAATATTTTAATGTATAAATCCAACAATCCAGAAAACACACAAGCGAAAATACATATGATTAATTACATTGTTTTTAAAACAACTGTTTGCCACATGGCTTTGTTTCTGGCAGTAAATTTCTCATAGTCACATCTTGGGAAGGATCCCACCTGAAGACTCCCTTCTGCTTGGATGTCCTCAGTCCTCTCATTTATCAGTGGTTCTGCCTGTGGAGAGGATTGCTTGTTTGTCTTCTCTTTAATCCCTGTATTGACATTATCTATCTTCACACTTGAGACTTGTTCCCGTACATTTCAATAGGACTCTCTTCCTATGCCAGTGTTGTCCTAGTGGGTCAATGAGCTTTGTGTAAAAACTAAAAGCTTCCCTCAAATAAAGATAGGTTATCATCAGCGTCTTATCTTTGCAACCACATTATTGTGGGAAAAAATAAATCTAAACATGCAAGTGATTTTTTTATTGTATTTTAATTGTCAATGATCATAAGTTTTGTGATCATAAGAGGGCATGTATCTTTAATCATGTATAGAGGGTTGATGACCTGTCTAAGGATGGGAGATGGGATTGGGGGTGGGGTTTATAAGGTTACACTGCCTCTGGAGATCCACTGATAAGTCTGTGATACTGAGAGCATTATTCTACAATATTCACTTTCAATTTCCTTACGTAAAATAATAAATATAGTATGGCTTGGAGAGATGTAAAACATGAGAACTTACTTTAAAAGGCTTTTTTTTTGTTGTTGTTCTTGGATAATGCACATGTAATGTTAGATGTTCCTGTGTACCTGTTCAAAAAATGAGAAAGTGAAGACTAATAGATTCTTTGTTAGTAGTAAGAATGGTTTTCATTAAGTGTATTTATTTTAGTCTGTTGCCATTCATCACTTGGAACTGGGAAACAAAGTTTAGGCAGATATCTTTCATGTATGGGTTTTGCATTCACAGCTATTTTATCTCCAGATTTAAAAAAACAAGTGCTTCTATACAGAATATGTAAAGTCATTTTTTTCATGCCATTGCTCTATAAATGTTTTGTATTACAGTTATTTGTATAACACTCACAATATCTTGTTGTAGATAGTCAAAATATTTAATGTTTATATAATCAAATATTTGTTATTGTATACAACTACTAGGGTCATTTGATTTTTCATTATTTTTAAATGTTTAAATGTTTAAATTCCTTTTAGTTATTTTATATATTTGTGTGTATGCACAAATGTACACACACACACACACACACCACTCACAGAGAGAGAGAGAGAGAGAGAGAGAGAGAGAGAGAGAGAGAGAGAGAGAGAGAGAGAGAGAGAGAGAGAGAGAGAGAGAGAGAGAGAGAGACTATAGTGAGCTTTTGGACATCAGAGGAAAGCTAGCTGGAGTCCATTATTTCTTTCAGTCTCCTATGTGTGTTCAATGGATCACACTCCGGGTGCTAGGCTTGGCTGCACATCTCACTGAGTCATCTTGCTG
This sequence comes from Mus pahari, assembly GCF_900095145.1. Classification (NCBI taxonomy): domain Eukaryota; kingdom Metazoa; phylum Chordata; class Mammalia; order Rodentia; family Muridae; genus Mus; species Mus pahari. The sequence continues at coordinate 74,537,934 of NC_034602.1, read as the reverse complement.
GCTCACCTCTGTCATGTCATAGAAGGCATTAAGCATCTCTGGAATTTTATTTCAGAGGCTTGGAACTGTAGCAGAAATGGAACCAATTTTGTACAAGTATACAGGATTGACTAGTGACCATTTTTGCAATTTAAAATGTACTCCAATGTCTAACTACATACAATTTTATACACCAAAATCATGTATAGATAACATGTTTTACACATGCATATTCTTTCAGATTTGAACTATTTGAAACTAAGGAGTTTATTTGTTTTGGCTTTATATAAGATATAGCATGGATAACTATCATGAATAGAGAAGCATAATCCTGGGTAGGTTGGAGTAGTTCACTTTGAGGACAAAAATGTAAAATGGGAAACAGAGGGATAGAAAAAGGAAATTTCTTTAAAATAAAATAAAATACAGGAAACTTTTTGAAGATCTACTTGGCTGTTATTTTATACCTCTGTTTTCCTTGAAGATCTTGTTCATTGTGTGTGCTTTCATCCCACTACCATGTGTAATTTAAAAACTACCATGTGTAATTTAAAGTTGTTTTTTAATATAGTGTTCAATTGTCATTAATTTAATTCTGCAGTTTTACATTAAAATAAGATCAAACGTGATCACCTGAGGGATGCTCTAAGCCTAAGTCTAAGCATGCTTAGTTTAACTCACATGTTTATAAATTAATTTATTTTATTGTACAGGATATAATCCATCAAAGGAAACCAAGGCAGGATCTCAGGGCAGCAACTTGGATGCACAGAAAATGAAGAAATGCTGCATATTAGCTGAATTGCAGGTTCAACGTTAGCTACATTTTCTTTTTAAAATCCTTTTATTTACTTTCTTTCTTTGTTTTCTTGAAATCAAACTTTAATTTTAATTTTTAAGATATATCAAATTTGTAAAATAAATTCCCATTTCTTGTTTACATTTTGTCCTTTATTAAACAGAGGAGCATTGGGATATAACCTTTAATGTTTCCTTTTATTTTGGGAGGTTCACTATAACATAATTTCCTGTTTATCTTTTCTCCCTTCAAACCATCCCATATAATCTCTCCTGCTCTTTTTCAAATACTTGGTATTTGGATAACCAGTTCTTGTGCTTTTCGCTGGGGAAAACTATTTCTACCACTTTCACAATCCCTTAGCTGCCTGTAGTTCTTGGTGTAGGATTGAGGCCTCCTCAGATTTTCCTTGTCCACACTCATAGTGAAATAGAAATCATAAAGAAGTTTGTACTAGAATAAAGTATATATAGCATCCAAATAAGGATTTAATATATTTGAAATTGTACAGCTACTATTAGTGACATTCACATTGATTGACATCTTGGACTAACAGTTGTCTTCATAAAGTTATCTTCTCCCCAAACTTAAATTCTGTACCTTTAGATTTTCATCACCTTTCTTGTCCTAGACCCTAGACTCTTGAATACACTGCATTCTCTCTCCATGCGGCTTCCCAATCCATATACCACATACCATTGGAATCCCGCAACCCATGTCTTCCTGTTTCTAGGTTTTTGTTTTCCTCTACTTCACTCAGCATCATGTCTTCATGGTTTATCACTATTATAAAACACATTGAGATTTCAGCATTATGTTGTGTAGAATATAACTTACATGCATTTTTCCTTTCCTCTATTAATTTCTTATTGCTCTGGAAAGGTAATCACCTCTTGCAGTACTCAGATGTTTAGGAGCATGATGTCCTCTCAAAGGCATATAAATCAAATGTAAATCCATAGCTAATCACACAGGACTTATCCATCCTAGATTAACCCCAAAACATACGACAAGGAGAAAAAGATTATGATGGCAGCTTTTTCAGACTAATAGAAGGTGCTTGAAACTTTCTTACTGACTTTATTATCCACCAATTAAATAGTCTGGTGTTTTTCTATAATGACCTTTATTCATTCATCTGTATTTTTATGTACTGTCAGTCAACACTCAAGAGAAGGCATTTAAATGCACCAAGCCTAACTTCGGGGCTCTTTCCAGGCGCTCTTGCTGATACCAAGAAGCACTTGCTGACATGAGACTGGTATAGCTCTCCACTGAGACACTCTGCCAGAGCCTGACCAATACAGATGCAGACTCTTGCAGCCAACCATCTGTCTGAACATGGAGACCCCAATGGAAGAGGGTAGGACTGAAGGAGCTGAAGGGGATTGAAACCCCATAGTAAGAACAACAATATCAACTAACCAGACCCCCCAGAGATTCCAGAGACTAAACCACCAGCCAAAGAATACACATGAGGAACCCATGGCTCTAACTGCATATGTAGCATAGGGTGGCTTTATCTTGTGTCAGTGGGAGGAGAGGCCCCTGGTAGTGTGGAAGCTCAATGTCTCAGTGGAGTAGGATGCTAGGGCGGTAAGGCAGGAGTGGGTGGGTGGGTGAGGGAGCATCCTCATAGAGGCAAAGGGTAAGGGGGGTAAAGGGATATGGGATGGGGGGCTTGTGGTGGGGAAACCAGGAAGAAGGAAAACATTTGAAATATAAATAAATAAAACAACTAATAATATTTTTTAGCAATCTATAATAGATTTCCTATTTTATGATAATTTGTTGCAAAGTTATTGTATGAGACTACTGAGACTAGAAAATACCAAAGTGAAGGAAATTATTACATTGTTTTTTCTCAGGGAAATTCAACTATTAAAAATATTTCACTTTAACATTTTGTTATATGTGGTATATACTTTTGTTAAAGAGACCGTTAATAATATTTTACATACATTTTCTTTTTATACTAAAGTAATTATTGAAAATATATTGTAAAATCCATGCTGGACTCAAACATGAAAAAATTCAGAATGTACAGATGCTCAAATTTTAAGTAATCATTTTAGCAGTTGTCAGGTAAAAATATGTAGACATGAGAAAGACATTTCACTATATACACAAAGACTCTGGATTGCTAAATATCATAAGAGCTGCCTCTGCAGAAAATGAACATTAATATTCCTCAGGATATTTGTCAACCTTTGTGTTACAATTTCTTGTCTGTTACCTTTTCTCTCAAAATTTCTCTGTCCTTTTAAATGAGTTATTTTTCTTGGCTGATGTAAAGTCACAGAAATTTATGTTGTCTTTTTCCTTTTCCCACAAATTGCCATAAATATTTATTGTGTATTTGATACAAGTCACACTAAGGGTGGATGGGGCATGCTGGGAATGGAATATGGATTGTAAAAAATAAATTAATTTAAAAAAATCACACTGAAAAAATTTAATATGCTCATTTCAATTAATTTCAGCATAAATCTATGAGATAAATAGAATTCTAATTTTACTTTGCAGATGAGATTTTGTCTTGCAAGCTACTAAATGAATATTTGGATCTGTGCCTTAATTTTTCATGATATGTTTATAACTCATGATTCTGTCACTTCCAACCCATTTCAACATACCTGGTGACAAATAAAAACATCAGCTAACCCTATATGAACTGTATAGAGTTATAGAAAAGATGTATGTTTATCTGATGCTTACAATATTTCATTCACTTACCCCAAATAACAAATTAGAAAGAAATAGATACACTTCTCTTTTTTTCTACTTAACATTTCAAATACTATTCTCTTCATAAAGTCATGAATTGAACCAAACCATACCGAGCCAAGTGGTTGATTGTAACATCAATTTATTCCAATTTTGGATTAGGCATTAACATATAAAATTGACCATCTAACAAAAGATACATATTCAATAGTTTCTTGAAAATTTATGAAATATGACAACATTGTAGTCCCCATAGCAGTAGTCTGTCATGGCCACAACAGTAGTCCGACAAAAAAGGCTATTTTACGCTGGAACAAAAGCTGCAGTATTCAGTTCCTGTTATCTGTCCCAGGCATTTTATTCTGGGGCTGCTTAAAATGTCAAACCAGAGAAAACTCAAGCATGTAAATGAGATACGGGCATAAAGTTCCACCCCTGTCTTAGAAGCTGTTGACAACTCTTAGCCGCTTCTGTGAAGAGAAGAAACTGAACTCAGTGGGCTATTTAAGAAGGATCCAAAGGTGGGTGTGTATACAAGGTTCTGGATCTCAGAGGAGTTGAGGAGAAATGTGAATATAATTAAAATATATTGTAGAAAATTCACAAAGAACTAATATACAAAGAAACCCAAATGGTGTTTAACTGATAGGGAGAACCTCACCCCATACGTCAGTATAGCTAGCCATGATGCAGCAACATTAAGAAATGTGAATATATAAAGAAAATGTCTCATACAGGGCAGAAATAAAGAATCCATTACAGCACATGGAGATGGAAAGAAAGAGGGGGAATGGAAGCACAGGCCATAAGGCCGAGAGACAAATAAGTGAGTTTTGATTTTCTACCAAGAAAAATGTAAATTTCCCAGCTTTCCACCCTCAGATGATATATGACTGAATGAAAATATCTATCTTTCCTTGACTTACTATGAAATAGAAATTTGTATTATTTTAGTCACATGTATAAGGTAACATATATGATAATCAAGAGAGACTCAAAATAGTGCATTTGACTTTGGGGGATATTTATTTATACCCTACTCTGTACTCTGAAATTGTCGCATCCTATTGTGAAAAAATGAATGGTGTACGAGATCAACAATTCAAGAATTGATTTGTTCGTGCTATAGCAATGAGGGCAATTATTCATTAATGAGGGAAATCTTCACAGTAATAGAAGGCAGTCTGGAATTATAACTGGGGCTGAGAAGAGAGTAACAAGGAAGTCATGAGGTAGAAAGGAGCATGCTTTCTACTAGAATATGCCAATCAATGTTGATTTTTTTTTTTCCCTTCTGGTCTGCTTCTCAAAACAGAGAATAATTCAAGGCTTTCTTGCCTAACACTGATTTCCAGAAGCAAGAGGCTCCAGTGTTTCTTAACCATGCCAGCTCATATAAAACTGTGGGCAGAGCATTTCTAAATGATCTTATTTCAGTTGAGATTGAAATTGTACTTGTATTAAATACGTGTAAAGTACCTTCATGAATAATAGGTGCTGATTTAATATTGCAGCAAATGTTTATATACTGTAACTCTATATCTAAAAAAGAAAAAAACACAGAGAAACAGAACAATTAGATTTAAGTGAGACTAGTAGGTGCCATTTGAAAAATGATGCAATTCCCAATTTCCCTAGAAGCTTCCACCACTGTTTTATGTCATTTACAGTGTGAGGTCTCATCCAGCTAGGAGCTGTTTAGAAGAAATTCAGGTTCCACTCTAGACCCATTAAGTGGAAAGTTATTTTATAAAATATCCCAAGTGATTTATGTGCTTAAAACTGAGGATCACTGATTGGAAAGCAAGTAGAACTTTTATTACTGAAAGATATTCAAAAGGGTCTTATATTGTAAAACAAACTGTGCTACTAAAAGCAGGAGACTTCATTGTATGAATTGAATATTTAATAAATTTTCAAAGCAACGATTGCAGAAAGACATAAACAAGTCCCCAAGCCTTGTTTTGAAACTTAGGCAGTGTTGCCTACATGTTTTATAGTAATTGAATTGGCCACTCTTACTTTCTCTGAGTACATAGTGAAAATTTCATAATAGCTCCACTGGAGGACATTGAAGCATTATCTTGACACCAATCTGGAGATGTTAAAACAGACACAGCAAAAGAAGTTGCATGAATGCATTTTATCTACCGTACAAACAAGATGAATAAATACTAACAAAAGAAAGGTCCTTCCCTGAGGAATATTTCTGGGTATATAGAAGACAAGTCAAGAATCTCCCACGAATGCCTAGTATCATTGGTTAAATACTCTCATAGTTGGGTTTCTAAAAGGAACACTTATGTTTCTGTCAAGAAAAGGGATTATCTTTTTTAATGGAAGTATAAACATTATTTGAACAGAATGTTCATAAGTAGAATGTTGCCTAAGAAACAGGAAAACAAATAATAATGTGTAAAGAACACAAAATTGGAAAAAATCACTTATTTGAAAATGGAGTGAGATTTATTTAAGTTTGAAATAACACTAAATCTAAACCCAAATTCAATAACTGCTAATGTGGTCAAGAAACTAAAACTAGATAGGTCATGGAACATGTCACAAAACCTACAACAGTTTTCTGGCTAAATGAACATACATTATACACTCCATCAGAGAAACTTCTTGCAGTGGATATTAACTAATATAGGGATCCATATCTGGACAACATGCAGAAAGTAAGAGACTTTTCTCATCCTTATACTCAGGTATTTATAGAAAAGCTCAACAGGTTGGAAAACGGAGGGTAAGACTGAGTTCATTGCCTTCTGAAAACCTACAAAACAGAGTCATCTTTTATTAGTAACAAGTGCTGGAAATGTGTTTCTATTTCCATTAGCATTATGATATGAGATTTTGTATCCTAATTTATCAGTAATTCAATGAGTAGTTTTAGGATATATCTTAAAGCTAACTACTGTGAAAAGATTTTTTATATCAAAATATTCTTCCAATTTATGATTGAATATTTAATTAACATACTGGTAAAGAATAAAAGTACTAACGTCTAAATTTTCTATAGTTATAACATAACTTTCAATTTTTCTTGTTTAAACATATGAACACTAAGACAAAAGACATCTTGAATGAAGTAACTCATAACCAAAAGGACCTGCATGCTATGTACTAGCTATTAAGTGGATATTAGCCAAACATATATGTAGCATCTAATACTCAAGATACAGTCCACAGAACTCAACAAGGTTAACAAGCTGAAGTGTCCAAGTAAGGACACCTCAGTCCCACTTGGTAGGGAAAAAAAAGCAACCACAAGGGGAGGAGGCACAGAGGAACCTGAGACTAAAACTAGATGGAGGGGTGCAGAGAGGGGAACATGATCAAGTATTGGGTTGGGGAAAAGGACTAAAATTCCTGCAGGCCAGCAGAAAGAATGGAAACATGCAACCTTGGTGGGGGATAGGAGGTTTGGGGAATCCTCAATGATTTTGTTCATTACCTTCACCTGTTTGGTGTATTTTCCTGTAATTCTTTAAGGAATTTTGCATTTCTTCTTTATGGGGCCTCTACCTGTTTATCTGTGTTCTCCTGTAATTCTTTAAGGGATTTTTGTGTTTCCTCTTTAAGGGCTTCTACCTGTTACCAGTATTCTCCTGTATTTCTTTAAGGGAGTTATTTATGTCCTTCTTAAAATCCTCTACCAGAATCATGAAATATGATTTTAAATCCACATCTTGCTTTTCCAGTGTGTTGGGGTATCCAAGACTTGCTGTGGTGGGAGAACTGGGTTCCGATGGTACCAAGTAGTCTTGGTTTCTGTTGGTAAGATTCTTGTGTTTGGCTTTCACCCTCTGGTTATCTCTAGTGTTAGATGTTCTTGCTGTCTCTGGAAGTTGTTCCTCCTGTGGGTCTCTAAGGCTATGTTAGCACTCCTAGGAGACCAGCTTTCTCCTGGCAGAACTTGTGTACCAAGGGCTCTGAAAGAGCCCAAGCTCTGGGTGCACATGGCAACTGGAAGGATCCTGTCCCAGCTCCTCCACTGTTCTTGTGCCCCATGTGCTCCTTGCTGCCCAGATCCAGTTATTGGAGAGAAAGTGGCTATCTCACCTCTGAGTTCAGGAGTGAAAACGCTCCTTGGAGAACAGGTCTCTCCTGGCAGGACCTGTGCACAGCAGGCTGTGGAACAGCCTAAACTTGCTTACTTCATATTCAGTTTGTCTTATGATATATAGTGACTGCTGAAATTCAATCATTATATAAATGCCCTAGCCTTAAAGAATGTAGATTATAAAAAGATAGTCTTTTGTCCAATAACAGTCTTCTCTTCTATTTCTTTGTGAATTCACCTGCATTGTGTGCACTTAAAATAGGTTTCTTTCTGACATTGTCATACAGGTATATTTATTTCTATATTTGGTATAACTTTCTTTATACTTCCTCTAAAATAATCTTCTCAAAGTTACTTTTCTATTAGGATTCAGTCTCCGTATTGCTTTTTATCTATCTTGACTTGTGTAATGACACTGAAACAGATTCTGTGTAAATCCCTACGGTGCTTCCCCCAAATGCAATAGAGTGTATTTTTAATTATTTTGGTAGACTGACCCTTGGAACAAATAAGCTGTGCTTTGTGGAATGACCATGTGTAGATGTTCTAACAGTAGTGTTTTCTGATGGCTATGTAAATAGAAAACGCTATTTATCAGATATATGTGAGTCTTCCACAGACAACTGTGTCTTAGTGTTGGTCTTATTGCTAAAGATCCAAATACACACAATTGAGGGCCTTCACACTCACTAGACTTTCTTAGAATCCACAGTTTGACAAATGTAGTTGTTTTATGCAAGTCTCTTGCTGTTACACGATAGACAACTGGAGTATATGTATCTATTAGCACTATGACTTTTAAAGATAGGCAAATGTTCTAGTTTGAGTATAAGTATGTATTTGAACAGTTGGTTTCTGATTATTTGGGGATGGTATAAAACCTTAAGGAGGTAAATCTAAGCTGGTGCAAGTATATCAGTGAGGCCAAGCTTTGTGTATTTATAGCTAAACCACTTGTCTTGTTTTTATTCACAACTCAGTGCACATGACATGTGGTTTCCTTTCTTCTTGATCCTTCTATCTCATCAAGATTTGTCCTCAACAGTGGACTCTTGCACTCTGGAATTATACAGAAAAATAAAATCCCTTTACTTTAATTTCTTTGGGTTTGGTATTTTAGCAGCAGAAAAGGCTAATCTATAGAGTGTCCTTAACACTCAAGTAATATATCTCCTCTTTATTTCAGGACTTTAAAAGACTTAGATAGAATTTTAGACATTTTTAGGTATGCAGAATCAAATTATCGATTCTTCATATGCTGAAAGTGCCATCTACTAACTGATCTATATTATTAGTCTCTATTTCTGCTCTCTTAATAGTGGATATGAGAAATAAAATAGGAGTATTAATGTAGGAATTGTGATTATTCCATCACTGCACTTATCTGGGCACAGAATTTTGACTTGGAAATTATCTTTCTCCATATTCCATTGCTATGCTCCATAATAGTAAACAACACTGCATATAGCTCCTGAGTCTGACACCACCACCTAATAATTTTGATAATGGCTCCTCTTTGTTTTGTTTTTATTTTTATTGTTTTCCTTCTTCTGGAATAGTTTTAGCAGCTTTTATTTGCAGCCCCAGTGTTATTATATTTTGTCTCAGCATGAGAATTCATTAACGTGAGCAGTCAGCAGACATTGTTAATCTTAAAAACATGGTTTATTTCACTTCCTTGAAATGATGTACTTCTCTGGTAATTTCTCTTCTATTTTATTTGTTTACTCTCACAGGAACCTCCTCTTATTAAAATGTTGCATAGGCTAGATTAATCCTGTGGGCTTTATTTATTTATTTTTACTTTTCTCTCATTTACAAGAACACTTTGAAATGGTTACTCAGTTTTATTTCTAAAGGTTGTATCTTAGTCAGGGTTTCTATTTCTGTACAAACATCATGACCAAGATGCAAGTTGGGGAGGAAAGGGTTTATTCAGCTTACATTTCCATATTGCTGTTGATCACCAAAGGATGCAGGACTGGAACTCAAGCAGGTCAGAAAGCAGGAGCTGATGCAGAAGCCATGGAGGGATGATCTTTACTGGCTTGCTCAGTCCACTCTCTTATAGAACCCAAGACTACCAGCCCAGAGATGGCACCACCCACAAGGGGCCCTCCCCCCTTGATCACTAATTGAGAAAATGCCTTACAGCTGGATCTCATGGAGGCACTTCCCCAACTAAAGCTCCTTTCTCTGTGATAACTCCAGCTGTGTCAAGTTGACACAAAGCTATCCAGTATAGGTTGATTTCCTTGTGTTTGTGCTCTTTAAAAAAAATTTAATATACTCATTTTTCAAATATACATCATTTGGATCAGTTGTTCATATGTTAGATCAGATAATTGACATAAATAAATATACTTAATATTTTGTAAGTGAATTTTTTGAAGCAGAAAATTAAGTAAATATGTAGTTAAGCTATTGATATTTCTCAATGAAATGAAGTTTCAAGTATCCTTTATTATATTTTAACTTAAATATTATTTTGTTAATTTGTAAAAGTAATTAGGGTATATATTTATTGGATAATCTTGATGTCTTAATAAATGAATACAACAATAATTGATCTTGTATACATAGGTACATTTTGTGGATAAGTTCAGTAACAGAAATCTTTACACTATTGGAATAACTATTGTACCCCCTCACTTATCAAATCTTTAAAATATATTATGAGTAAGAAACAGACCTTATAAGGAAACAATGTCCGTAAGCATAGAGGGATGGAGGGAATGTGAAGGTTGCAGAGAGTGAGTGTTGTGTTCTTAGCTGTCCCTCAGTTGCTTGTGAATGGTCCTCTACTCTTGCCTTGAAAATCAAGGAACTACAAATTCTATATCACTATTCTTCCCAAAATACCCATTGGGAAAATGACATCAGTTACACTTCTGTCTGCCTCTCCTCTTCTTTTTCCTCCCCTCCTCTTCTCTTTTTCATTCTCAAACTACTTTTTTTTCTCAATTTTCCCTTTCTGACTTCTCCCTATAACATTTCTTTTTAGGATATCCATAAAAGCATTTTGATGTATTTTTAAAGAAATCCTCAATTCCACTGATTTCCCACCATGTCGTCAAGTCTCAATGAGCATCAGTGAAAGGCTGAATATTCTTGTGATCTTTCTCTCTGGCTATATGATGACTACAGTGCTTTTGATTCTTCAGTTTGGTATTAGTATGGAAAAAATGGTAAAAATACAAATTTATTTTCATACTCATTTACTATTTAACTTTTTTATTCTTTCATTTAGTTTTTTCTTAAATGCACCACGTGGTGATAGCTCACATAAAATTTCTCACACATTGTCATTAAACCAGAATGAGTCCATGAAGATTAAAGTTGAACTATATTAATCAAGTATGTGTATAATGGGTTTTTACAATGTTTAAAGTGAGATATTAAAAATATTTAGGTATTGAAATTAATTTATATTTTGCATAAGGACACAAACTACATATTTAAATACACCCTTTTATCATATCCTGAGACATAGACAAGGAATATATTTTTGCCAAGAAAATTTAGCTCACATAGACCACAGTTAAATTGTTAAAAAGAAGATAAGTAAAAAGGAGGGCCCAAGAGACATTGCTTAAATCTCATGGAGAAGGGGAAATAAACTAGACATCGGGGATGGATGAATGGATGGATGGATGAATGGATGGATGGATGGATGGATGGATGGATGGATGGATGGATAAATGGATGGATGGATGGATGGGCTGAGTGATAGAGGGTGTTGTGGAGGGGAACAGGAAGGATCAAGTGTGAGGAGGGCTGAAGGACAGAGAACTGGAAAAGAGAATTCGTAAAGGTGTGTATGTGTGTGGGGGGTGGGAATCTCTGAGAAAAGTTAGAAACCTAAGACAGTGAAACTCCCAAGAATCTATGAAGGTGAATCTAGTTAAGAGTTCTAGAAAGCTCTTGGAAGCTGAAATGGTCACCTGCTGTAACCAGGAAGACTTCTAGTGGAGGGATTGAGAACCAACTCAGACACAAAACATTCGACCCACAATTATCCTGCTTACAAGATATGCAGGTATAAAGAGAGAGCAGAACCTGTGTGAATGACCAACAAATGAGTGTCCCAACTTGAGACCCATGACATAGGAGAGAGTCCATCCCAGACACTATTAATGAAAGTCTGCTATCTTGCAGACAGATACCTAGAATAACTCTCATCTAAGAGGCTTCATCCAGTAGTTGATAGAAACATATCCAAAGAGCTACGGCCAAACATCAGATGGTGCTCTGGGAGTACTGTGCAAGAGGGAAATGAAAGATCTAAGGAGACAGACAGGTCAAGAACACCACTAGAAAATCTGCATAATCAACTAACCTTGTCTCATAGGAACTTACAGAGACTGAACCACAAACCAGAGAGCATGCATGGAACAGACCAAGGCCCTAGGAGCTTGCTGACAGGAGCCTGATATAGCTGTTTCCTGAGAGACTGCCAGTGCCTAGCAAAAGCAGAAGTGGATGCTCACAGTCATCCATTAGATGGCACACAGGATCTCCAATGAAGGAGCTAAAGAATGTACCCAAGGAGCTGAAGGGGTTTGCAGCCCTATAGAAGGAACAACAATATGAACTAACTAGTAACCCTAGAGCTCCCTGGGACTAAACCACCAATCAAAGAAAACACATGGTGGGACTCATGGCTGTAGCAGCATATGTATCAGAGGATGGCCTACTTGCTCTTCAATGGGAGGAGAGGCCCTAGGTCCTGTGAAGGTTCTATGCCCCAGTAGAAGTGGGAGTGGGTGGGTTGGGGAGCAGGGGAGGTGGGAGGGGATAGGGGATTTTCTGAGGGGAAATTAGGAAAGGGGATAACATTTGAAGTGTAAATAAAAAAATCTAATAAAAAAGGGGAAAAAGTTAAAAAGGAAAGGAAAGGAAAGGAAAGGAAAGGAAAGAAAAGAAAAGAAAAGAAAAGAAAAGAAAAGAAAAGAAAAGAAAAGAAAAGAAAAGAAAAGAAAAGAAAAGAAAAGAAATCTGTACATAGGTAGAAATGAAGGGAAGGAAACGTTTCAAGAAACAACTCCCAACATGTCAACACAGTGTTGGGGGAACAAGAAAGAATGGTTTAAGGACAGTCATTGAAATGAATTACCATACATTGTGAATCTCTGGAATTACCTGATCAAGCCAGGGAAGGCAGAACTGAACTCTTTCCTCGATTATTTTCACATCAGTCTTATAAAACAGGAATGGTTGCCATTTTTTAGGGAACTACAAGATCATCAAATCTACTAGATGTTATTGAGAAATAAATTAATAAATCCTTCTCTCACGTGTGCAAAAATTGAAGAAAAACCAAATGCATTCCTGCAAATGGACATTGGGTTCATAAAATATGAGATAACATTTGTAGACTAATTCAAGTAGGAGATGATGGTACAGTCAAATAAATGATACATTCATGTGTACAACTGAGTCTGAAGGGAGTACAAAGGTTGACTTTGCCTTCTTTAGTAATGTCCTAAATAAAGTAAGTAGGGGGGTTAATTAAGTTCTTCGCTTTTAATTATCAGCCTCCTCATAAGACAGCCATGTTATAATTTTCATGTTCCAGGGTTTTCACACCACTCTTTGCACTTGTACTGTGCAATTTATATGACTGCTGACCTTTTTATCCATTAAAATCATTGTTGTCCTAATCACAATCCATCCCATTCAGCACTTTCTTAATGTCTGTCACTTAGGAAATTAACACAGCCGTAAAATTAGCATAGACAGATAGCTTGAAAGTATAATAGAGAATTTAAAAATTGTTGAAGCTTAAAGGCATCACAGAATTCTTTCAGACATGTTAGAGAAATTATGAATAAAAGGGATGATGCTTGATAACTTTAGGAGAGATGTGTCAAGTAGTTACATATATATATATATATATATATATATATATATATATATATATATATATGATTCAGTAATGATACTACTGAAACATAGCATATTGACATGGTGTGCTTATTGAGCATAATATACAGCATGGGTCAGAGGTTACTTAGAGGAGTGACTTATTTACAGACAGTTGCACCACTAAAATATATCAACCCAGCATAAATAATACATTCCCTATAACCATGTGGATAGAGTTCCCAACAAGTTAATCTCTCACATATAATATCTCCTTACTCACCCAAGACAATGTATTCATAAGCAGATGGTGTAGACAGACACTGATCTATAGGGAGCAGAGCTACAAGACAGGATGATGGAATCTCAGATGGAGGTCTGAGGACTCTCCCACATCTTCCTTCTTTGAGACAATATCAACAGCTCAGATGCAGAATCATCTTCCAGCCAAGGTCATCTCCCAGTAGTCACAAGTGCTCTGACAAATATGCCAAGGGATGCAACTCAGAGGAAGGTGTTCCTCAACAGAGAGGAAAAGAACACACTATTGTGCTTCTTGTATGAGTTTACTATTCTCAAGATTTGACTTTCACATTTGTATCTTAGATCTTGGACCTTAAAAACAAAGATGTTTAGAAATTTTTTCCCTGTGCCCATATCTTCGAGGATTTTCCCCACTTTCTCCTCTATCAATTTCAGTGTCTCTAGTTTTATGTGGAGGTCTTTGATCCACTTAGACTTGAGATTTGTACAAGGAGATAAGAATGGATCAATCCTCATTCTTCTACATGATAACTGCCAGTTGTGCCAGCACCTTTTGTTGAAGATGCTGTCTTTTTTTTTCCACTGGATGGTTTTAGCTCCCTTGTCAAAAATCAAGTGACCATAGGTGTGTGGATTCATTTCTGGATCTTCAATTCTATTCCATTGATCTATCTGTCTGTCACTGTACCAGTACCATGCACTTTTTAATTACAATTGCTCTGTAGTACAGCTTAAGATTAGGCATGATGATTCCACCAGAGGTTCTTGTACTGTTGAGAAAGTTTTTTGCTCTCCTAGGTTTTTTATTATTCCAGATGAATTTGCAAATCGCCCTTTCTAACTCGGTGAAGAATTGGGTAGGAATTTTGATGGGGATTGCATTGAATCTGTAGATTGCTTTTGGCAGGATGGTCATTTTGACTATGTTAGTCCTGCCAATCCATGAGAATGTGAGATCTTTCCATCTTCTGAGATCTTCTTCAATTTCTTTAATTAGGGATTTGAAGTTTTTATCATACAGAACTTTCACTTCCTTAGTTAGAGTCACACCAAGGTATTTTATATTATTTGTGACTATTGTGAAGGGTGTTGTTTCCCTAATTTCTGTCTCATCCCGTTTGTCCTTCGTGAAGAGGAAAACCACTGAGCAATGGCTTGTGCTGTAAAATCAAGAATTGAGAAATGGGACCTCATAAAACTGCATGCTTATGTAAGGCAAAAGACACTGTCAACAAGACAAAAAGGCCACCAACAGATTAGGAAAGGATTTTTACCAATACTAAATCTGATAGAGAACTAATATCCAATATAAACAAAGAGCTCAGGAAGCTGGACTCTAGAAATTCAAATAATCCCATTAAAAATGGGGTACAGAGCTAAACAAAGAATTCTCAACTGAGGAATACCGAATGGCCGAGAAACACCTGAAAAAATGTACAACATCCTTAGTCATCGGAAAATGCAAATCAAAACAACCCTGAGATTCCATCTCACTCCAGTCAGAATGGCTAAGATTAAAAATTCAGGTGACAGCA
>NC_034602.1:74507637-74521589 GCF_900095145.1 Mus pahari | reverse complement strand
AAAAAAAAAAAACAAAGATGTTAAGTTAATATGCATATGTTATTCTGTCTTCCTTAAGTATGAGAAAGATACACGTTTGCCTTCAAAATAAGATTCTGTCACATAGCAAATTACCCCTAAAACATCATTCTTTAATACAGACTCAAATACAGTTACGGAAATATTATGTTTAAGTTATCTGCAAAATTAATGTATCAAATGATTCTTTTAACCCAGCATATATCTCTGTTAGTTAATTCATTAAATGAAAGTGTTTGGCATTTTCTTCACGTGGGCTTAATAATGACATATTTTTGTGAATACTTTTGTAAATTTAAGAATGTATCATAGTAATTTAGTTTGTGATAAATCTTTGTGAAAACATATTTTATTTGTTAAGGGAATCATCTATTGAGTGCTGTTTGTATTGCATTTAGAAATAGTTCGTGAGTGAGGCATATTTTTAAAAAGCTGAGTTGAGGAAATACGAGTTAATGGAAAGTAAGAAAAGAAATTGCTTCTGGGCTCGGGCTGTTGCTTAGAAAGTGTGCGGAATTTCAAGGAGAATCTGTGTGGTCAAGGACAACTCTATGTCACAACGGGATTGTTGTGAGAGAGTTGTTCCCAGTAGAGGTCTACAACTCAATGGGTGTTAAGAAAACTAATATCAGGCAGTTCCTCTGAAAATATTCTCATGATCGCATCACTGGTTTTTATAAAAATAATTTTAATGTTATGATGCATAAGGGTATTAAGTTTTGGAACAGAAATGCTTTATACTCAGGTTCTATATTTTAGTCTTATACCATTTAGTCTTATTGCCAATATATTAGTTTTGGACAATATTTTCCTGCTCTACAGGGTATTATGAAAATGCAGTGAAGTTAAATCACTTATACTGTATAATTTGAAGTAGTGAGTCCACCAATAAAGACTAAGGTTTGTCCATCACCTACAATTCCTTTCACTGTTTTATAGTCAATTATTCCTCATCACACTCTGCTTTATCCCGAGATGACTTGCTTTCTGTCAGTGGAATTTGTCCCTTTGAGAATTTCATAATAGCATATAAACAAAATCATACAGTTTTGTGGATGATCTCTTTCAATTTATCTATGGTTCTTGGAGTTCACCAGTACTTTTTAAAAACTCTGATAGTTTATGCACTTTCAATGTAATAATTTATTGCTTCACTATAGGTATAGTAATATTGAATTACAGGCATATGTAATATTTTATCCTGTATTCATTAAAGGAACACTTGTATTTCTTCAGGTTTTAGTTGTAGTATTGTAGTAATTATAATTGTATGAATGTGATTTGGTTCTATTTAAATGTTCATTGCTTTTCCATTAGTAATTTAGTTTTATATATAAAGTTCTCAAGAAATAAAATTATCAACCTTGTTGATTATTAACTCTTTCAAATTTTATGTTGAATGGAATAATTATTTTTATCTAATGTAATTGAACTTACATATTATATTGGGTGAATACTGTATAAGCTGACATATACTAATAACTAATATTTTGGTTTTTTTAGTTGATGTTGTTTTTAAGTGGTAAAGATAGCATACCCCAGTGAAGAGAACACAAATAGCTTATCCAGTGCCAAGTTATCAAAGTCTCAAACATAATATAATACATACAAAGAACATGTAAGTAATGCAAGTGTATATCATATTTATGCATATACATATATGTGTATACATGGACATGCACACATACACACACTAATATATATATAACAAATATATATATATATATATATATATATATATATATATATATATGAATGCAACAACAATTGTTTAAGAAATGAGGCCTTGATTTCAAAGACGTTTAGGAAGAAAAGGCAAGAGAGAAAAATTTTATATATATATCTATATCTATATCTATAGATAGATAAAGATATAGATAGTGTGTGTGTGTGCGTGTGTGTGTGTGTGTGTGTGTGTATTTCAATCATTAAGAAAAAATAAAAACAAGTGCTGATTTAGATGAGGACAAAAAAGAATACTTTTATATGCCTTGTGAGATTGTAAACTGGTTCAACCACTATGGAGATTGTATATAGGTTACTCATGAAAGTAAAAGTAAATTTACTATATTATACACTTTTATGACTCCTCAGTATTTATCCCAAAATATAACCATGGGATTTTTCCACCTGCACCTTAGTTTTTCAAAGTATTTGCTCTCAGATGTAAATTATATATGAATAAATGCCTACCTTTAGCTTGTTCCTATCAGCTTGTAAGTCAGTTGTTCTGTTTATTTTACTGAAGGTCCTGCCATGTGGTTAGTTACTTATCTTCAGCTTCATGCTTCTATCTCCCTCATCATTTATGGTGAATCTTGTCCAGTGGTGACTGTCTTCCAGAGTTCAAATCTCTCTACCAGATGTCAGACCTTCTAATCCTGCCTCAGTTCATTGGACATTCAGCTTTATATTGTCAGGGGCAGCTTACATACATTGTATAAGAGAGTCTCTCTACACAAAGGACTCCAAATCATATCACAGAGGTACTTCCTCACTCTTGCTCATTGAAGAATTATTCACAATAAGTTATGAAGCTGACCCAAGGATTCATCAACAGGGAATTTTATAGAGAAAATGAGAGTTTTAAACACAATGGAACTTATAAATAACCACAAAGAATAAAGTTTTATCATGTGAAAGAAATTTGATGAAAATTGTGTCTAATAATATCAAATTAATTCAACCAGTTTTTGAAACACAAACACCATGTGTTTTATTCATTTGTGAGTCATGGAGTTTATAAATACATAAAAACATGTGTTAGAACATCATGAAGTAAGAGTCAAACTTCCCAGAGGAACATAGGTTCATAAAGGAAGAAGTATTTAGACACAGGGGTTTGCAGACGGTACTGGGAAACATGCTCATTATATATTTGCATGAAAATGATAAGATACAACACTCTAGAATAACATAAAATTAAAAATAACTAAAATGAAACACACATTCATATACATTTTCATTTTTATGTAAGTCTAAAACACTGAATTCTATAGGATGAAGATCCAAAAAGCAGAAAATACATGAATATTCAATTCAAAAGATTGAGATAAATAATTAGCTATTTTTAGCACTTAATTCTGAGATGTTAGTACACTGGAAAAGAACCTATTGCTTAGCAGCCAATTTCAGTACTATGAAGAATGTGGTGTGTGGTTTAACATACACAGAAAAAGCATCCTACCGTCCACACTTAACTTTCTGTCTTGTACTTTCAATATTTTTGCAAAATATGACTGAATTATTGTTTTATTCAGTGCATCAGAAACTCAATTTTTTTAAATAAGTGGATAAATTAGACTAAATACTTTTACTAAATTCTGTGAATGAGAAGATATAGATAAAATAGTTTTTTAACTTTTAGTTTTGCATTAGAATACTTCCACTGAGAATGACTAACAAACTG
Source organism: Mus pahari (assembly GCF_900095145.1). Lineage (NCBI taxonomy): Eukaryota > Metazoa > Chordata > Mammalia > Rodentia > Muridae > Mus > Mus pahari. The sequence continues at coordinate 74,518,162 of NC_034602.1, read as the reverse complement.
GATTAATAGAAACAATTACAACAAGGATAGAAAACTCAAGGAGTACAAAGACATTACCAAATTTGTGTTTTATATTTAGTAAGCTCTGGATACTGGAAACGTCTACAGTAATAAAATACTCAAACGTCTTTATAATTGCTATTGGCATTGTTAGTATCATAAGACATCCTTAGTATTAACTTATTCCTCTCGAGTGTGTAACTTTATTTAATTTATAAGACAACTATATGTTAATTTATCTGGTTTCAGGAATCCCAAATTACCTAGCTTTTAGAGGAGATGAATGGTGAAATAAATCCAATTATCTCTGACTTCAACATTTTTGGTTCCTGTCTGTTATGAAAATAGTTAAGAATGTAGCAAAATTGGTAATGAAATAATATATAAAATATTAATTTTTACATATGATTTGTTAATCTCAAAGACCAAGACCAGAATACAGGTTAACCTAATAGTTTAAGGCTAGATACAGTCCTTTTGATTACTCCTATAGAACTTAGAATTTATAATAACCAAAAAAAAAAAGTTTTGTCTTTGTTAATTAAGAAAATGATGCCGGGAAGTGGTGGCGCATGTCTTTAGTCCCAGCACTTGGGAGGCAGAGGCAGGTTGATTTCTGAGTTTGAGGCCAGCCTGGTCTACGGAGTGAGTTCCAGGACAGCCAGGCTACACAGAGAAACCCTGTCTCAGAAAAAAAAAAAAAATTCTCTTATTACAATTTCCTGCCAGACTACATGGCTTGATCTAATAACACATTATAGATCCTCTAAAATGCATAAGCTTTATTTCTTGTTGATTTTACATGTTCTTGCTATTTAAAAATATTTGAACATTTTATTTAATTAATATTTATATTTTTTTTGCTTTTTGTTTGTTTTGTTTTTACATACAAGCGTGTGGTGCTCGGAAATTCCAGAAGAGGGTGTCATATCCCCTGGAAGCACACAGTTGTTTACTGCCATATGGGTGCTAGGAATGAACCTGAACCCTCTAGAAGGGATGTTGACGCTCTGATGTGCTGAGGCAACTCTCTAGACCTCTAGCTGTTTTGATGCTCTCCATCGCTCCCTTCAAACTGGTTCAATGACCAAAAGCATCTCTATGTGTCTACAAAAATCAAAAGGCAGGCAGATTTGGTGGGAAAGTATTAACAATGATCAAGCCATGTAGCAACTATGTGTCAATTATGGAAAGTTCATTTCAGAGATCCTTTCTGTTCAAGAACAGTGAAGAGAGAAAAAGATGTTAATGTGTTTGGATTACATTAAAGATTTAAGATTAACTGAAAGAAAGGGAGGGGAATGTGCTAATGGCAAGAGCACACGGAAGAGGCATTATTATATTACTGCTAATGCACATCAAACATCGCCTATTAAAATATGATGGCAGTTTTACATCCTATTAAATACATCAAAGCTGTACTTCAATTACAGTCCCTTTTCTATGCATGTTATAACAAATATGTCTTTAATAATAGAATGTGGCTGAATGTACATAAATGCTAGACACAAACTCTGCTGTGTCACACAGTTATGAGGGAAGAACAAAAACCAGCACTTGCTGATAACCATATATTGAGATAGTCATTTTTCCCCCATTGTATATCCAGTGAATTTTCAAGTAAGCAGCTAGATGGCAACTCAGTTTAAGTTTCCATGCCTCTGGGTTGTGCTGGTGAACAGTGTCTTGCAGAATTATTAATTCCATATGGTTATTTGTGAAAATAAATCATGTCCTGGGAATGGGAAATGGATGGAAACTGCTTGATAGTAATTTTCTGTGATCTTATTTCTGAATTAACCCCCAAAACACTATCAGAAGATGGATGGTGCAGAGTTTTTGTTGAACTAAAAATTAGCAAGCATATTACATGAATGGCACAGACATTAGTTTTAAGAGAATTTCAAGCACATCAGTGTTTAAATGAAAGCAATAGCTTCCAGCAACACAATTTTGATTTTTAAAATTACTTGTATTTTTTTCACAGTCCAGTCATTGCACACCCCCACAGTTCTTCATCCATTCCTCCCCTCCCAATCTTCAAGAGTTTATCCCACCCCCTGCCAGGCCTCCCCACTCTCTGGTGTTTAAAGTCTCTTGAGGGTTAAATATCACTGAAGCCAGACTAGGCAGCCCTTTGCTGTATCAGAGCCCTGTGTCAGGAGCATCATACAAGCTAGTGGATGCTGCCTATTTGGTGTCTCAGTGTCATTTTTCTTTTTGATTTAGAACCACTTGTACAAACACAAGCAGTAGCTTTTGAATTTATTACCTGGAACTGAGAGGGAGGAAAGCTAGCATAAAACAAAATACATCCTAAAAAAAAATGTGACTTAAGTCACTTCCACAAAGTTCTAAGAAAAAAATAATTTGATGAAAATAAAGTAACCCTAGGAAATCTATACCCATGTCTTCATGGTTTAACTTGTGAGTGTACTGTATGGCTATGAAACATTTGTGCATGTAAATATGCAAACAAAAATCTATTTCTGTCACTAAAATTGAAATCCACTAAATCTATTTGCCCTAATTTCTATTTTGCGTCATAACAGTCAACAAAATTCATATCCTATTTCATTGAACTTCTGAAGTATTTGAAGTCTTCTGTTCATCTTCTTGCTCTTATCTTCAATTCCTAACATTTCTCGAGTTGGGAATTCTGAGGAGCATGTACAAAGTCATGATGTTCACTTTGGTAGTGGGCCTTGTACTTCTTAGTCTTAATGGTTGAACTTTAACTTGTCTTAATGGAATTTCAGAACTTCTTCTGGGAAAGCTTTCATAATTGCTACTTAAGTCAAATGTAATTTCCTTCATAGAGGCTAACCCTTGTCAACCCTAACACACCTGGTTTTAAAGAGAAGTTTGAACCCATTTTCTCTTGTTTTTATGTATTTGGCAAGCTAGTCATTGTATATAAATATGTACATGTTAAAGAATTATTTTATTGTATCTATTCATACAAATTTAATCATCCTTTACTTTTTCCTTTTTAAATTGAAAATAGATATTTTTCATATTATATATTTTGATTTTGTTTTTTCCACCCACAAATACACAATCCTTCTAGATTCTCCATACTCCCTACCTACTCAATTACACAACATTTCTTTCTCTCATTAGAATATAAGCAGACATCTAATAGAAAAAATGCCAAAGGGGAAAAAAACAATTTTAATGATTTTGAGATTATCGTACCATTACTCTCTATCCTTTTCATCCATTCCAGACCTTTTCATACATTTCCTGCCTTGCTCTCTTTGAAGTTTGTGGTATCTTTTACTCTGACTGTATTACTTATATGATTAACATATCTATAAATACAACTGCTTAGTCTGTATGCTACATGTATATTTTTAATTTCAGGGCTGACCATTTGGTATTTATAATAAATAGCTGTGATCTTTATTATAGTCATTATAAATGGTGATCAGAAATGACTATTTCTAATATTCTTAAATTACTTGGCTCTTACATTCTTTCTACCAATATTTTGCAATATCCCAAAACTTAGGTAGAAGAGTTGTGTTCTATCATTTGGAACTGAGCTTCACTACTGCATTTTCATTGATTTGTGGTTTCTGTAATGGTATCCCTCTGTTACAGTTAGAAGTATCTCTGATGATGTAAGATAACTACACTTACCTGTGGGTTTAAAGTCAGATATCAAGAATGTAGTTAGGGATTGTGCTAGTTTAGTAAAGAAACAGTTGCAGGTTCTACTCTGAGATCCATGACATGATAGCCTTAAGTAGTTGGCTAGATTTCCAGTTTCAGACATTGTTTCTCTATTATTGAGTTCGTCTTAAGTCCAAGTAGACAGCTAGTGATAGCCACCAAGGTGTACATGTTATTATTGGACTGCTGGAATTGTTTTGCCATACTGGTCACTGTTATGTTTTATAGTTGCCTAGGTTGAATTTGCTGACTTCTTTTAGAAGGGTGCACAATGTCTTCTTGTTCAATGAAAACTAGTATTCAGACAGGAGGCATTCAAATCAGATCCAGCTTAGAGACCACTATGCACTGTCTCAACTGCATAATTTCTTTAGCAATAGTGACTTACTTCCAACTCTTGAGGGAAAACCAAAACCAATAGTAATGATCTTCAATTTTTTTAGGAGTCAACTGGACAACATTGACCAGGAATTCAAAGGCAGGAGTCTCATGACTGACATCAGAGTTTTTGATATATGTACTATGTCACTGGAGGGATCATTGTCAATCCATTTAAACTAGCTTATCTCTATCTTTATATCTATGTTTATCTTTTAATATCTATATATTTATCTATATCTGCTTCTCCATCTATACATATATCTACCTACAGTTATTAGGTATTTGAAACCTTATGACTTTTTCAAAATGCTTTTATTTATTTATTTTTTTTAACCATTCTTATTTCTTCTGTATTTATCTGTTTCCTTCACTAATTAGAGCACTCTCATTTTTACATTTTCCTGTTCAGATCATCTGTATACTACTATTATCTACACTTCAGATTTTTGTGTAGGTATCATAGAATAATTTACTAAGTATTAAAACATCAAGAGATAATGAATTTCTAATGTGATATGAGCTAAAGGAAAAAGGCACACACCCCTATTACTTGTACAATAATAATTGAAAAATAGGGCTCGAGAGATGTCTCAGTGGTTAAGAGCACCGACTGCGCTTCTGAAGGTCCTGAGTTCAAATCCCAGCAACCACATGGTGGCTCACAACCATCTGTAATAAGATCTGACATCCTCTTCTGGTACATCTGAAGACAGCTACAGTATACTTAGATATAATAATAAATCTTTTTTAAAAATGTATCTTTCTTTAAAAAAATAATTGGAAAATAATTAACCAGTTTCTATTAATTGTGTTCACAATCTAAATAGTAGGAAAATTATTGTTGACTTGATAGTAGAAACATTTTATTTTTCTCTTATGCAAAAGCAGGAAAGTGCAACACAATAGAACTACGGAATTCTGTTCCAAGATGTTAGCTACTAATTCCAAAGTAAGAAGCATTTTGATGAATATGATTAATTTAGAGTTCTGAGGTAAATATTTTTTGTAGTACAGTGTACATCAAATTCAATTGTAATCCTCTTCATAGAAGAAAAACAAAGCAAAACATAACAAAAAGCAGAGAAATTATAAATACATGCAAGAAAAGATGATGTGGACACTGAATGCAGTCACTCAACAAAGCTATATTTGAATCTTAGGATAAAGCAATAAAGTTGGTGAATTAAAAGACTAGGAGTTTATTTTGTGACAACTGTGGGTACCAGTAAAGGAAACACAAACATTTAGCTAAATATTCTCTAAGAGAGAGGTCTATTATAGGTGAAACAGTGAAGCCTAGTACTGACAACTTGATATTTGCTAAGTGATTGAATTTTGATTATATACGATAAGTTTATATTTATACTGTGTGGATTGTATTTTTCTATCATGAAAATATTCTACCTCAGAATTCTCATTTACCTTATTTTGGAAAACCGATATGAGCCAAAATGAACATATTCTTCTTTGGCAGACTGAGATGATGTTTAATGCTTGGGGGATTGTGTATGGCTTCCTTTTAATTCCTCAATGTTCAGTACTGTCTACTGAGACAGTAACACTATATAAACCTCATACTATCACAAGCAAATTTAGTTTGCATCATACTCCCAAATATTTTTCCAAATATGCTAATAGATTATAAAATGTTCTATGTCCCCATGTAATTGTTGACTTTCAAGGAGATAGTCTGGAATCTGCTGTTTCAACAAATAGCAACACAAATATCACTGTTTGATTTTTCTAAAATAATAACCAAAAGGAAAGTAAGAAAGAAGAAAAATCCTGTTCTTTTTGTTTTTCCTTATTATGTTGAGAATTGCTTTTTCAAAGTCTGTTAAAATTGGGTTGGAATTTTGATGGGGATTTCATGGAATCTGTAGATTGTTTTTTAGTAAGATTGTCATTTTTACTATGTTAATCCTATCGACCATGAGCATGGGAGATCTTTCCATCTTCTGATATCTTCTTTGATTTCTTTCTTCAGGAACTTGAAGTTCTTTGCTTACTGGTCTTTCACTTCCTTGGTTAGAGGTACACTAAGATATTTTATATTATTTGAGACTGTTGTAAAGTGTTTTGTTTCCCTAATTGCTGACCCTGCCTGTTTAATCTTTAGTATAAATGAGGGATACTGATTTCTTTGAGTTAATTTCTTTTTAGCCAATATGGTGAAGCCATTTAACAGCTGTAGGAGATCTCTGGTAGAATTTTGGGGGTAACTTATGCATATACTCTCCTATCATCAGGGAATAGTGATACCTTGCCTTTTTCCTTTCTAAGTTTTATCTCTTTGATTTCCTTTTTTTTCTAGCTATAACTTTAAGTACTCAATAGAAAGTAAAAGAGTGGGCAGCCTTGTCTTCTCCCTAATTTTAGAGGAATTTCTTCAAGTTTCTGTTTAATTTATTGCTGGCTACTGTCGTGCTGAATATTGTACTCATCATATTTAGGTATGTGCCTTGAATCCTTGATCTCTACAAGGCTTTTAACAAAAAGGGATGTTAGAAATTTATCAAAGGGTTTTTTTTTTCATGTAATAAGATTATCATGTGATCTTTTTCAGTTTGTTTATATATGTACTCACTGATAAGTAGATATTAATTAATCATAAAATACAGAATACCCATGATACACCCTACATATTCAAAGAAGTTTAACAGGAAGGAAGATCCAACTGAGGATGCTTGAATCACACTTGGGAGAACAGCATAGCTATAGGAGGCAGAATGGAAGGAAAGTGGTTCTTTAATGGAAGGGAAAGGGGATTAGGGTGGCAGAATCAGGTATGGAGAGAAAAAGTAGAGAGAACCAGAGGACTAGGAGAATGAATGGAAATCTGAATCTTCCAGGGAATGGGAGAGTGGGAGAAAAAGCTCAGAAGTCCAAGATACCTGGGCTGGCAGAGGCTCCCAGGAATCAATGCAAGTGGCCTTAACAGAGGTGCCTAAGATGGGGACATGGAACCTGAAAAGGCTACTTCCTGTAGCCAGACTGGACCCCAGTGTCAGGATAAGGACACCACCCCATCCATGAAACATTTGCCCTAAAATTTGTCCTGTCTAAAAGAAGTATAGGGACAAAGATGGAAGAGAGACTGAAGGAATGGTCAACCAATAACCAGCCCAACTTGAAACCCAGCCCATGGGCAATCATCATTGCCTGACATTATTAATGATATTGTTTTTCTTTCTAACAGGAGCCTAGCATAACTGTCCTCTAGGATGCTCTACCCAACACCTGACTGAAACAAATAGAGATATCCACTGCCAAACATTGGATTCTTATGGAAAAGTTGGGGGAATGATTTAAGGCCCTGAAGAGGATGGGAACCCCACAGGAAATCAACAGAGTCAATTAACCTAGATCCCTGAGAGCTCTCAGAGACTGAGCCACCAAACAAAGAAAATTCACAGGCTGGAATGAGGCCCCAGGCACATGTGTGACAGCCTTGAGGCTCAGTTTCTGTGTAGGTCCCACAACAACTTTAGTGAATGCTTTCCACAAAGCTGTAGCCTGACTATAGTATGAGTTCCCCAACAGGGATCCCTTGTCTGCCCTCAGTGGGTGAGGATGTACATAATCTGGCAGAGATATGATGTGCTTTGTGTTGGGCGCACTGCCTCACCAGCAAGAACGATGCCCAACAACTGGATTCTTCGGCAGGAAAGCGTTTATTGTACAGCTTTCTTAATGTGATGGAGAGGACCCCGAAGGAGGAAAAGGTGCTGCTTATATACGCTTAGGGAGCTCGTGTCAGTACCTGATTAGCTTCAGCTTTGATGCTCAATTTGCATGCCCCAAGAGTGGGCTGTGACATAGTTAGTACAAGGGCACTGGTACCTTTCCGGTGGTAAATAGCCTCGTCTTACTGACTCATACACAAAAAGTCAGCGCCATCTTTTAGGTGTGGCGCAATTTGGCTACCTTCATCTCCCCCTTTTCTTTATAAGATGCGAGATCGATCAACCTGTGGGCTCTTGCTGGACCCTCAGGATTCTAGATCTTAAAGGGAGCAGACAAAAGAAAAGTACCTTACTGTGTGCAATGGGAACAAGCCCCGCAGGTGCAAAGGCTACTTCGAAGTCACATGGTGAAGCACCTTACTGTGTGCAATGGGAACAAGCCTCGCAGGTGCAAAGGCTGCTTCAAAGTCACAGGGGACACCCTATCCTAGTGCAATGCCGTACAAGGCTCAGGGTGCAAAGGCTGTCCTTAGACTGTCCTTTAGAATACTAATGTCAGTCCCTCAGCATGTTTAACCAAATAGTGGGAGATGAGCCTACTTCAATAGCAGCCAAGGCTTGTGCAATGACCACTTTGTCACATTTTTTGCTATACACGTAACTTACACACTAACCAAAGCATGAACACGATCCCTCCGCACAAAAGCACACCTATCCCAATTACTCTCACCCATTCCTTAATATAATCCATGGAACATCAAGGGTACTATTAGAGCTAAAGAAGCGAGGAAACATCCTGGCATCATGTCGAATGAATCGGCATCGGCTTTGGGAACACCAACAGGATCCCCCATCCGGGCTCCGCTTGAATCAACATCTGTTGCACAAGAACCAGCATCCACCATCGCCACATCTTCTGGAGGTCTTTCAATCACTCTTCTTGTTAATCGTTCTGGCACCCAAATTGGATTTTCTCCTTCCTGTGGGAAAACACAAACAGCTCCCCTGGATCTTATCAAAATAGGATCCGGGCAGATAAGATATCCTTCCATTTTACTTGTCCTTTAGGCGGTGATGGCCACATACCATGCCTATCCGCAGCCGAACGGCTATGAACATCCAAATTTTCTTCTACTAATTGATGAGCTGCTTCTAATTTTTCAGAGGAGAGAGAGAGGCCATTGAGGAACCCATACGGCCTCCTCTGTAACCCATGGTATGGACTAATCCCCTCAACGGCCATTAAGAAAACCCCAGACCATGACAATTATTCTTTTTGGTGGGTAATAAAGACTCTGGACATCCTTGATGGAACTTACCAAGACCTTTTCCAGGGATATACCCCATATCAGCCATCATTTCTTGACTATTAGGGGAGTATTCATTAGTCAGGACCAACCTCATCTCTTTTAACACATCCCTGCCCCACAAATTCATGGGCAGGGGAAGCACATATGGTTGGAATTGCCCAATTCGCTTCTCTGGATCCTTCCATGTCAAAGTCTTGGTGCTAATCATAGAGGAAGCTTCATATCCTAGACCTTGTAAGGACTGTTCTGATGGAGTTACCAGCCAACTAGAGGGCCACCACGAGCTAGAAATTATGCGTTTATCAGCACCTGTATCTAAGATGCCAGTGAACAGTTTACCTTCAACTTCTAGTAATAGAGTAGGACGCTGGTCCAATTCTAGGGATAAAAATGCTCCATCAGTTCCAGAGGATCCAGAACCCCCGTCTTTTTGATCCTTATCAACACAGGGGAATCTGCTGTGAAGACTAGGTAACACCAGCAGTTGAGCTATGTGGTCTCCAGGTGATATAGCAAAAATACCCCGTGGGGATGAACACAAGGCCTTCACCTGTCCTATATAATCTTGATCTATTACTCCTGGATGAACAACCAAACCTTTTAAGGTGAATGATGAGCGGCCAAGAAATAGTCCTACTGTGTCTTTAGGTAGAGGTCCCTTAAAATCTGTATTGACTGGCTGACATCCCATCTGGGGGGTCAGTACTGCTCTGGTCTACATTGTTTTTGAATATGTCCCCTTTTTCCACACTTGTAGCAAGTGAGATCTCTTCCTTTTTGAGTAGAAAGCACAGATGCTGCCAATCCTGCATTAGACATCGGACCCCCAAGCTCCCTGCATGCTTTCATCCAGGCCTGCAATTCTTTACCTTTCCAAGGTGTAATAGCGTTCCTGCATTTTTGGGTACATTGCTCATATATGAGCTGTTCTACAAGGTGCATGGCAGTCTCCTGATCCCCAAAAATTCACCCCGTGGCCTCCATCATGCGGGCAACAAAATCTGAGAATGGTTCAGTGGCCCCTTGAATTATTTTTGTGAGATTACCACTCACTTCTCTATTAGGCAAGATTTTCCAAGCTTTAACTGCAGCGGTATTAATCTGTTCATACACTTGTACTGGATATTGAGTCTGATTAACAACCCACTGACCTTGTCCTGTAAGCATGTCAAAATTCCAGGCCAGCTGGCCAGCTGCTACATTAGCACGAGCTTGGGAGGCACAATAATCATGCCATATAGATTTCTACTCCAAATACTGACCCATAGAAAATACAGTCTTTACCACAAATGTCCAGTCTGCTGGGGTCATAGCCAAAGTAGCCAGCCCCTCCAGAATGGATACAGTATAATTAGCATTAACACCATATNCCCTAGTAGCTTTGGCTAAATCCTTGACTGTTTTATGCTCCAGGGGTTGATGATATCTGACATTATTGACACCCTCAAACACAGGGAACGCTAGCCTTAA
>NC_034602.1:74480119-74507142 GCF_900095145.1 Mus pahari | reverse complement strand
CTGTAATATCAGGGTCCCTTCAGCAGAATCTTGCTGGCATGAGCATTAGTATCTGGGTTTGGTGGCTGATGATGGGATGGATTCCCGAATGGGGTAGTCTCTGGATAGTCCATCCTTTCATTTTAGCTCTAAATTTTGTCTCTGTACCTATATAATTTCATGAGACTTTCTCTTTTTTAGTACCGTTCTTCTTCTTTTTATGAGCTCCCATCTTTTCACTGCGTTTTGTTTCTGATATGCTCTCTTGATAACCCTCCAACACTTCTTGACCTGCCCTAACTTTAACTTCACAATTCTTATCCTGCAAACATGATTTTACTAATTTCCATAAGGGCATGCATGGTGCCTGCCTTCAACTGACCATTCTGCTTTTCTCTCTAAATCTTTTCCTAACTTGTTCCAACTAGGGATTGCTAATGAGCCCGTGCAAGCAAACCATGGTGCACATCGATCCACCTCTGTAACAAATGTCTGAAGCATGGTAGGTGACACCTTTAACCCACGTTCTTTTAGTAACAACTGCAACGCCGTCACGAGTGAGGGTGAATTTCCCATGGTGCTTCTTTATCTACAGAAGTCTTACTTCCACAGGACCAACGCGTCTTATCTACTTCTGTCTTACTTGCTTTTAACTAACATGAGCACTCCTCTCCAGGAACGTACATGTGACAGTAAAGGCACAAAAGGAACACAATACACACCACACTCACAACTACCAAACCACCCCAAAGCAGGATTAGTTTCTAGCCACAACCATGTCTCTCAGAACTTATCTTATTTCACTGCGTTCGGTTCCTGACATGCTATCTTGATAACATGTCTCTCAGAACTTACCTTATTTCATTAAGTTCTGTTTCTGCAGTTCTGAATCCTCTTCAGAATTTCTGAAGGGTCCCTCCGATGCCGTTGATGTCAGGTTCCCGGATTTCAGCACCACTTGTTGGGTGCACCGCCTTGCCAGCAAGAACGACGCCCAACAACAGGATTCTTCTGCAGGAAAGCGTTTATTGTATAGCTTTCTTAACGTGATGGAGAGGAACCCGAAGGAGGAGAAGGTGCTGCTTATATACGCTTAGGGAGCTCGTGTCAGTACCTGATTAGCTTCAGCTTTGGTGCTCAATTTGCATGCCCCGAGAGTGGGCTGTGGCATAGTTAGTACATGCGCACTGGTACCTTTCAGGTGGTAAACAGCCTCGCCTTGCTGACTCATACACAAGAAGTCAGTGCCGTCTTTTAGGTGTGGCACAATTCAGCTACCTTCACTTTGACAGGGGGAGATGTGGCCATGCCAATAGGGGGGCAATACCAGTGTGGGGCAATTTCTCAGAGCAGAAGGGGAGGGGGGATTGTGGAGGGACTCTCCCATGGGGAGACCTAGAGGGAAATGTATTTGTGATGCAAAATAAATAGATATAGAGAAAGAGAACTTAAAAAGGAAAGAAAATAAAGTACTCTGGAAAACTTTCAAGGAAAAGTATTGATAATGATCATCACAATAAATGGATATTCATAAGGACATTCAGACTGTTAAATTTATCAGATTATAATTGCTTTTGCTATAATAGTTGAACTGTGTATGGTTTGTAGTTTAACAGAAAGAGGGAAGATGTACAGGAATTTTAATCCAGCAACATTTCTGCTCTGGTGAGAGATCACATTCAAATACATCCGAGGTCTTTGCAATCTGGTGAGAATGACACAACTATGATCCCTGTAGACGGAATACAGACATACCCTTAGTATATACCTTTAATGCCAAACGATTAAAGTAATGTTAGTTTGTAGAAAGAAACAGCCATAATTGAGAGTTACATCTAATTGAGGGGAAGACAAAATTTGAATCAGAGGAAGATTTGACAGAATGAGTCACAAATAGGATATGCCCAAATTTCTTGAGTACAGACAGGAAATTGAGACTTCTTAAGACAGCACAGAGTGAGTATGGGTGGGGTGGGGTGGAGGGCAGTTCAGTGAGTGCCATTCAACTGAGTTCAGGCAATGGAGTGGAGTTCAGTGCACTGTGGTGCAACTCAGTTAAATACATTTGAGTTCATACAGTTCCATTCAGTGCGTGCAGTAAATGCAATCCGTTTAGTTCAGTTTGTGGAATTCAAGTGCAGTCTTTCCAAGATGACCAATTCAGTGAGAAGCCAAGAGAAGCCAGTTTGGATCAGTCAAACTCCAAGATCAGATGATCTTGGAGTCAGCTTATAGAGAAGTTTTTCACCCAAACAGCAGAGTTGAATCAGCCAGCTAAACATCAGAAGGAACTAGAAAGCATGAGTTTATTTAGCAGTAAGCCTCCTAGCTAACAATTCAATCTGGTGAATAAATCTTACTTTTATAATTTTATTCATAGGGTGTCATACCAGGAAGAAATTTCGATCACAAAGATGAAATAGTAGTATAGCAGAAGAACGTTTTTCTTAGGGATGAGCTCACCAGTTGGTTATTCGATACCAAAATAATCAACCCTGTATATCTGAGCGCTTTCATTGCTGTAACAAAGTAAGGCAAACTTTCAAGCAAGTTGTTCATTTTTTGTCTGAAATCTGTTAATGAATAGAAATAGCCTTTCTGTTGAAGTAGCAAGACAACAAGATGACAAAATTTACTAGTATCCTTTTTTTTTTCCTGCCTCTTCTTATAAATCCTCTAGTAGTTCTGTATCTGTATCTTTGCCTCATGCCTTTATCTAATTTTAATCACCTCCCATGGCCCAAATTAGGTTCCTGCTTTTTCTTTTTCTTTTTTCTTTTTATCTCACAAGAGAAATAGAATGTTATGCATTTGTTCTGGGGAAAGGTACTCAAAGCATTGTTAGCTAACACCATAAATCTAAAAAAAAAAAAAAAAAAAAAACAGAGGAGGTGCAGGAAAGACATCACTAAGGTATATTTGAGATTCATCTTAAAGGGAACATATACACTGTTATAAATCAGTATAGAAATTATAAGTGTAAGTAATTCATAATACTGAGTATTCAAATGACAACTAAAAGGGCAAGCACAATAGATTGTGACAGATCATTTTTAGGGCTAGGAAGTGGAGCTTTATGAGGAAGCTTTACTATCATATTGCTATTTTCATGTTAATTAATTGCTTAGAAAGCAGATTATTTTCATGGTCATAATCATTTGTGTTGATTATTTTCCTTTCCAGATGGGCCTCTGGCACAATGATAAATGCTGTTCAAGGCAGCATAGTGTTTATCTGCCAATGTTGTTCTATAAAAGCAGAATTTATAAGACAACACAGCAATGTTTTGTCTGTTAATAGAATGTGCTCAATACATTTCACAGGTAGTGATGGGAAACAAAGAAGTGGTCACTAATGATAAAACTGACCTATATTAAAGAATAAAGATCCAAAGGATCTGTGGAGCAGAATGCATGTATTTGAGATTAACAGAAGCATCATAGTTTAAGACATAAAACTAGTTTGAGATGTAAATGTGTGAAGAATTAAGAAATATATCAAAGCTAAGCTCCGATTCACCATTCCCATGAAATCACTTATATTATGGTTATTTGGCTACATTGCCTTTTAAGCAATATGTTTTGAAAGAGCTACCTATAACTTCTCTGATTAATTTGTATTAATTTGCAAAATTCATCAGAAAGCCAAAATGGCCAAATCAGCCTTTGGTATTGTGTTTAGACCTCAGTGCTGTCCACTGCTCATGTGTGCAGTCATGTAACATCGTGAAAACATACAATTCTGTAAAGATCTCTCAAGTTTTAGGAACACTGTAATGTTATACATTCATTAGTTCACTTGTAGATAACTATTGCAAAATGTATATTCATCACACTAAACCATCCTAAAACTTTTTGAGTGTATTATTACAGATATGTTGTCATATAAGCTATTGTAGACTATATAAGGCCTTATAAAATACATGTAGTTTATGTTTATATTATGTTCAAATAAAGGTGTTGCATTAGTAATTACTGTTACTGATATATGTATTGTACATTATTATAAACATATGAATATATGCATATATTTCCAAAATTCCTATTAACTGTATTTTTCTGGATTGATTGCTTTAAAAATCACCACATTCTAATTCCATATGTCTGATTTCTATAAATTCAGCTCTAAAACAAAATAGAATTCATGTTTATAAATATAGTCCTGTGGGTATGGTCACCTCATTAGTCAATGTATAATCAATATTTAGAAAACTCAGTAGACAATAAAATATTTTAGGGTAAACACGGAGGTTGGTAAACCTTGTCCTATGTCACATCCCCGATTTCTCTCCTTCCTCCTGATATATTCTTTAAGCACGTTCACATTAGCTCAGCAAAAATGAAATCTATGAATGAATAGAATGATTACATTTCACTATTTTACACTATTTCCAACATATTCTTCTTTGATTTGTTCCCTATCTATGATTCTTGTCTGTATATTAATAACAAAGACTGGCCAAAATAAAATAAAACATACAGTCTGCAAATGCAATACAGAAGTCTAATTACTAGTATATAAAATGGCACCCTTTAAAGTTAAAGGATTCTGGAGAAGGTGGAAACAATTTATCACAGTAACATAATCGCTACTATGAAATCAAAACAATTTTATATCCATTCTTTCCTAACATAATGAATTTACCCTCTGCATTTTAAAGTAAAATTTGGCTAAATTCTTCTTAGGTAATGCTGAAATATTAATTTTCCAGTGTCATTCTTTCATAATAATGTATATAGCATTTAAATAATATTACCTGTACATGAATAGATACTAAAAAAATAATTCCTGCTTTTTGCATTTAAAAATACAAGGCTACAATAGATTTTCATGATAGCTATAAAATGACTGCATTTACCACTGTTATTTTTAAATTTTTAACCATGAAATTAATTCAATGTCTTTAAATTGGTTATTACTCCAAATCACCTTTTACTTGACAGTACTGTAAATATTCTTCAGAACAACTGTGTAGCTTAGAGGCCCATAAAGTAGTCTTATTCATATTTCCAGGTTTGAGAAAATAGGATCGATAGTCCTTCAGTTGAGGCTTTCAAGGAAATAACTACTTTTATTTGAAATATCTACAATTCCCTTTAAAAACCTAGAAACTAAATTGGTAGAGATTATAACCAGTCACACAGGTGTTCTTTTCAATTCCAATGTTACTAAATGCTTCTTTATGGCTCCAAAAAACCTTCATCTTTAGTGGCTCCAGGCTAGGGAAGATTATGGCAACAGATAAATTTGCAGTGAAAAGATAGAACAGGGATTCTGTGTGTCTTACTTTTTTTTTTAATGGAGATTTTGTGATTATCAATGATCTCCTAATTCAACTCTATTTCTTCAGCTGCTTTGTGCTTTTTCATAAATATTTAGAATATCCTGCTTTATCTGTTTCTAATCTCATGGATCTTCTAAACAGAAAGAAAAGAAGAGTAAATAGAAATGAAAATGTATGTCTCTTCATATGGTTGTAACTAAACATGAAGTTCAATATTATTGTATTTAGCTTCTACTGCAAAAAACCTACAAAGAAAAGTATCAGAGATATACAAATATGTAAAAATGATGACTGATAAAGGGTGAATGCATCCAAAGTGAATGTGTTAATTAAAAATAGAAGTTATTAGAAGTTATTCTACCTTGATCCCTCAATATGTCACAAAACAAATAAAATTAAAGAAATAAGGTGTTCATGTTGTACTTTATTGAAATGATGTCAACTTATTTTTTATATTAGTGTGTCTCAGTGCTGAATCATTCACAGTAGAAGGCCATACATATAATAGACATTTATGTGAAAATAGAATTTTACCATCAGTTATTATTGTGTTTGAACTCTGATTTTGGAGCTATGAACTCATGAAAACAGCTTAGTTTAATTTTCCATTTATGCAGTATAATTGCAGAAAGTTAAAACCCCATCATTATACGTAATTTAAAAAGGATGCTGGAAAATTAATTCAGTGGATCTGATGTTTGTTAAATATACAAATTTGTTTCTCATTTTGCTTCTGCTATTGTTATTTGATTTCAGAAGTATTAAGTGAAGAAATTCTTCAAAGGAATGGTTTTCCACAACAAATTAAAGCTAGCTTGTCATTGATAAGGCCAGGGGAGAATATTTAAAATAGTATTGCTTTTAATATAATGCAATAAATACTTGACCCTGTGTTCCAAGAGACAGATGGGGAATGTTATAAGATGTTCCCTTCCCCAGGGTCTTTTTCTTTGCTTCGGTTTATGAGTTCTCTAAGATTATCTCATAGAAATAATTTTTTCATTGCATATCATCCTTCACAGCTGGGGAAATACAAAGGATATCTCTAAAATTCCATCCCTCAACAGTCACAATGGGATCATCCTGCAGAGAATATGTGAGAACAAACACTAGCCTGCATGTGACAATGGGGATGCTTTTACACATCATTAGTGGGCTGTAAGCTGTGAAGCCAGTTTGGAAACCCTTCCAGAAGATTCTCACTAAACAAGATCAAACAAACAGCCATATGACCAACCTCCAACATTCCTGAGCATATAATCAGTTGTCTTTATATCTTACTAGAAGGATATTTGTATTTGCCTCTCTGCATCAGTTATGCTCTCATTGCAATAGCTAGCAAGTAGAATTGGTGTAGATGCCCATCAACAGATGAATGGAATGGTACCCAGGTAAAGAAAGAAAAATATAAAATTTACAGAAAAAACAGTGGAAATAAAACCAACAAACAAGTCAAACAACAAACAAACAACCAAATAAACTACAAAGTAGAATAATGAAATCCAGAAATAAAAAACACTGTATATTCTTCCTCATAGTCTGATTCCGGCATCAAAGTTTTTTATTTCTGTGTGTGAACTGGAGAAAAAAAATGGCCCTATTTTTCCCAGGGACCTGGGTAGTATGTAATATTGTATCCTATTATATCAGGATAAAAAAGACTTTAGCAGACACACACACACACACACACACACACACACACACATACACACACACACACACACACACACACTCATTAGACAATTGACTTTATGTTAGATAACTAAATATAATGAAAAACTATTTCGCTTGCTAACCTTACACATATCAGCAATTATCTCATCAAAAATAACATGACATCAATTAATGTGTACTTATTTTACCCTAACCCAAGACATGTTTATTTTACAATTATCATTTTATTGTTTATTGAAATAGATTTTTCCCACATAAATTATATATCCTGATAACAGTAAACAGTTTCGCCTCTCCTGTTCCCATTTGTACCACTGACCCTCTCTCATCTAGAATCAACTCCCTCTATGTCTCTCAACAGAAAGATCAGACTTTCAAGATCTTATAACAAAAATATAATAAATATAATATAATATAATGACTAATACACAGAACAAAAAATAATATATCAGAATTAGACCAAAACAGACAGACAGAAATGAACCTAAGGGAAGGCACAAGAAACAAAAACTCACCAGTTTTCATATTTGAGAATGTCATCAAAACACTAAACTGGAATCCCTAATATACACACAAAGGACTGGTGCCGATCTGAATGGGCCCAGTGTGTACTTTCTCAGTGGAGCCAGTGCGTACTTTCTCAATATCTGGGAGTTTATATGAGCTGTGATCATGTAGATTTAGAGGGTCATGCTTTTTTGTTTGTTTGTTTTGGGGTGGTGGTTGTTGTTTGTTATTGTTTGTTTGTTTGTTTTGGTTGTCCATCTCCTGTGACTCTTGCACTGAGGGAAGGGATTTGATGAAGAAATCCCATTTATTGGCCGAGTGTTTCAAGGTCTCTCATTCTTCATTTAATATCAGGGTTGGGTCTCTAAATTTATTCCCATCTGCTGTAGGAGAAAGCTTCTCTGAGTATGGGTGAGCAAAGCACTCATCAAAATACTTCTATCTTCATTTAATGTGATAACTATATTTTTCTGAACTTCAGACATGTACAAAGAATATCCTTATCCCAATCCTATGAATAATATACTTCAAAAACTTACCTAGATATAAGGAGACAGGAAAATTGAATTCTTATACATTATTATTACTATATTTCAAAATACATTTATTTTGAATGGACAAGATTAAAAATAAATGGTCATGAATGTCCCTTCAAATATATGTGTCAGCTTTCTGAGATGGCCTCTATAAATGGTTTGCTATGAAATCCTGAGCTCCACCCTCCAATCCCTGGCACACTGAAGGATTCTTTTGAAAGGACAAAGTGTTCTTAAGCTGTACAGTAGCTTGCACAGACAAATAGAAAAGAAGGAGAGAAAGGGGCAGAAATGGTATCTCAACCCTCTATTATCTGGGCTTTTTATTAATTTGTTGTGCTACTGGACAGAGATATTGGTAGGCACCTCAGAAATTCCCATGAACCGCCATGTATAATCAGTGTGCAGAAATAGTCTCTATTACGTTGATGAACAGAATCAATTGACTCATATTTTATGGCATTACAACACATAGTATTTTCTTTAATTTAACAACTGTAATTTATGGTACCTCATGTACCTTGTTATGAGTAATTTTCTCAACTTAACTATTTTGGGTGTTAATGAGTAATGGCTGATATGGAAAGAATTAAGACTTTGAAATATGGCCAGTTAACATATATTTTGCTTCTTTAAAATCTGTTAAAACAGAATCTACTGATCACCTTGCATTTCAGTCTATTCAGCCCTGAAGTACACAACAATGTTAATTGTATAGTTGGCCATAGAATACCATATTCGTGATAAGAAAGTCGTATTTCATGAAAGCCTACAGAGTAATAATCAAATACTGTCTTTATTAAATGCCATTAGTAAACAAGAAACTGTTTTCGTAGAAAATATCTCTCTGAAACAGAAGACACAAACTTCTGTACAAAAAGGCTAAGATACTAGTGTCACCTCTGGAGGATATTTAGTGTTTCCATTCAGTATCACAATTGGCTTCACATACTTCAAACACTGTTTTATGGTAGTACATTCTTAAATACTAAATAACATATTAATTAATACAGCAATATAAATATGTTTCTGAAATCATGGATATATTTTTAGATAACTTAGGCAGAGGCTATTATGCACATATATAGTTTTCTTGTATATATATATTTCTTGTAAATATGTATATGCATATGTATTATATGTATATATACATATATATATATATATACACATTCATATGTATATAAAAGAAAAATTTTACTATCACCTGGGAAAGGTATTTTAAATTATATATTCTCATATTATATATGTATATTATATATAAGTGTATATAATATTCACATTACACATTCATACAAACACAAAAGAAAATAGGTTATGGATGAAAGGGCAAAATTTCAGGTTAGTTCAAATTTTGAAAATTATTTCAAGTGATTAAAGCATTTGTTTGGTATAGATACCATTCTATTTTTATTCTTTATGTCCTATGATTTTAACTGCTATTAATTAAATTCATACATTTCATGAAATACAATAAACAGGTTTTATATTTTGTGTTAGTATTTGTAAAATATATTTATATCAATGGAAAATGTTTCCATTGATTTGTTTGGTTTTGAGTCATTTGTTAGATTTGTGTTTAGGATTCCTAACACCATTTTATTTCCTATATGTTTATGGAAAATGCCACATAGGCATATACAAAATCACTTATCTATCATAGCATGGCAAAAATAAATTCTATAATTCCTTCATTATCTTTTTCCAAATGATCATAGAGTCTAAATCCTTTCTCTTGTGTAGCTTTTCTGGATTAATAACTTATTAATAAGTTTGAAATCAATGATAAATATTTAAGCTTGTCCATTTTATTCTACTCTGACCAATGCTGTTCTACAGGGAACAGAGTAATATAAATTATGATATAAGCATTTATACATGGTCACATACTCAGAATCTAACCCCTTCAAAACCTACTGTTCTTCTGGAACATCTTCCTTTATATTCTGTTTTCTATGTAGTCAAATTTAAATGTGCCAATTGTTATAAATTATTGAACTAAATAATTTTATTTGGGCTATTTATAGCTCCATTCAGCCAACATAATACTGTCTTCAATTGTTTTTTCAAATTCTACCTGGTCCTATAAATCTAGGCTGTATTTATCCCTTTGTTATTTTAATAATATCAGAACCTAACTGTTCAAATATGATTTTGCCTCTAGTGATAATTATAAAGTCTATGATGTTATTGAGAAAATTATATACAAACTACATTTTGCCATTATATTACTTCTATAACTCTATAAAAAATGCTATTTAGACTACTACAATAGCTCAACTCCAGTTGACCACTAACAACTGCACCAGTACCAATACTTATCATCTATTCATTTTCTTTTGCAAGTATATATAAGATTAAGAGAACTTGTAGAGTCTTTAGTAGAAAGACAGGACATTAAGTGGAGGGATGGGGTTATAATCCCACAGTCAAAACCTCTGACCCAGAGCTGTTCCTGTCTAAAAGAACTTCAGTGACAAAAATAAAGAGATGGAGGGAAAGGCAACCTAGTGACTAGCCCAACTTAGGACCCATCTTAAGGGGATTCTCCAAGGCCTGACAAAATTATTGATACTATGGTGTAACAGGAGCTTAGCATGGCTGCTTTCTGAGAGGCCCAATAATGATCTGACTGAGACACCCAACAAATAGACTGATGTTGTGGATCCCTGTGACTGAATTAGAGAAAGGTTGAAAGAATTTGAGGAGGAGGGCAACCCCATAGAAGAACTGGACCTCTGAGATCTCTCAGACACTGAGCCATCAAACAGGCAGAATACACTAGGTGGCCTGAGACCCAACACATATAGAGCAGAGGACTGCTTGGTCTGGCCTCAGTGAGAGAAGATGTGCATAAACCTTGAGAGATTTGAGGTCCCAGGAATGGGGAGGCCTGGTGAGGTATGGGGGTTTGTGGGGATTGGGGACATCCTCTTGGAGACAGAGGCATGGAGAGGAGAAATGGGATGAGGAACTGTCAGCAGGAAGAATGGGATGGGGATAACTCCTGGACTGTAAAAAATGATTAAGTATAATAGATAGATAGATAGATAGATAGATAGATAGATAGATAGATAGATAGATAGATAGATAGATGGTGGGTAGATAAATACGCCACTCTCACCAATCCATAAGAGGCCTCTCTGAAAGTAGATTTCCCTAGCAGAGAAAGCAAAATTAAAACACAAATGTTCCTGAATATATCTGAGTGACCTGGTATAGGTGAGTGATTTAGTGTAGTGGAATGATTGGATGTATCAGAGTCATCTAGTGAAGTGGAGTGATCTGGTACAGATTATTTATCTGAATACTGGCATTTGTATATATAAAATATGTTCATTCCACAAGTTGGGCTGTTTCTTGAA
The DNA here is from genome assembly GCF_900095145.1 of Mus pahari. NCBI lineage: Eukaryota > Metazoa > Chordata > Mammalia > Rodentia > Muridae > Mus > Mus pahari. Next base: position 74,495,797 of record NC_034602.1, on the reverse strand, counting down.
AATGAATACATAAAAGCCTCAAAAAGCTAGGAAAAATATATTATTTATGCTTGTTTTTCCCAAATGTTATAATATTCTTTCCCTTAAATATGACAAAGCACAGTGTGTATTTTTGCTTTGGTCAGGCTTGTCTCAATATAACTGAACACCATCGGTCCTCCACTTTTGTATTTTCCTTAACTGCACATTTTATTACCTACCTGACATTTTAGTTTCAATCTCTCAACTCACTTGTGCTCTATGACATTTTCACACTGAGAATACTTCATGGTTCACTCTTCTTTAAATAGAGTAAACACTTTTCATGCTTTGGAAAGCTCTATGATCTATCTTTCTGTCTGTTTACTTATCTATCTATCTATCTATCTATCTATCTATCTATCTATCTATCTATCTATCATCTATAAAGAAATGTAAACTTGAGAAATAGTTAATGTCATATACCGAAACAAAAGAAGAAGAAATTGAATTATCTATTAAGTATAAAACTTACTGAAATAGAATAAAGTAAAAGACATCAATATCAATTTTGTCTCTTATGTACTGGAACAGTATGTAGATTGGTTTAATGAAACATATTTATATTTATAATTTTGAGATATGAATTAATGGGTTAAATAATTCTCATTTACATGACAGGGCATTACTATTACCCCAAGCTGGGATCTCTGTGAAGACCAATAGACTATCTTTACCATGGTAAGGAAAAAGCAAATCAACATAGTGATAACTACATATTCAATAATTATAGTGGAGCTGGTAATGCTTCCTCCCATGGCAGATAAAGCTAGATAATGCAAATAGAGCTTCCTGAACTCAACCTACTATTCTCTACTGCCTCAAAACCGATGTTATGTTGGGCATCAATAGCATACATATAGGATAGGGAAGTTTGACTGAGAGTAGGTCTCCAGTGTTAGAACTTTCTTTTACATTACTCTTTAGGAATCTCAGAACTGGATATAATTGAATATGATATATACCCTCCCATTTACTGCCAGCAATCCTAGATTCCTTCAACAGCTCCTCTAACTTCATTTCTTTTTATTTATTATTATTATTATTATTATTATTATTATTATTATTATTATTATTTCATTTTCTTCTTTGTAATTATTTCTGTATTCTCTTTAATCACCAAGTAAGTCCAATTACTGTTCCATATACATGGATTGGTATAGTTTTACCCAATGGAGCATAAGAAAATCCTCAGATGGGATTTTTTTTTAATGATATGCCTATTTTGAATTTTCTCTGATCCTCTATGTAGTTTCTCATTATGGTCTTGTAATTAACTCTCATCTTTCACTGATATGAAATCTTTATTTTTTTTTTTTTTTTTTTGGCCATTGGAGTCTAAATTGCAAGGGAATAGAAGATATATAAATACAACTAAGTACATTTAGTGTTGTTCAAACTCATATATTTGTAGAGCTGACAACTTGATATTGGAAAATCAATTAGAAGTCCCATCCCCGGACAACTGTCCCCCCTCTCTTAGAAGTCCTCATTGATTGCAGCTCTTCGTGTAGTCCGGCTCTTGGGAAAATTATCCCACTGGGTTGACAGGGTAATTGGTATCCATATGTAGACAACATATTGCTGAGATTTCATGTGTACACCTGCCATCTCATATTAAGATATAATCCTTCAGCAGATACCCTGGTCCTCTAGATATTATAATCTTTCTCTCCCTCATTTTGTAATGTCCCCTTATCTTCAGTGTAGAGTAAGTCACCTTCCTCTGTCAAGTAGGGCAGAAAAACCCATGCTCACAGGTTCTGCTCTGCATCTTGGCCAGTTGTAGCTTTCTGTAATTGCCTCTATATGTTGCCAAATGAAGATTCTTTGATGAGCATTGGAGTTATAATTATCTTTTAGAATAAGAATTAAAATTTATTGTTTAAAAATATACTAGTTTAGGTAAATGAACTAGTATGTTCTCCTCTAGGCTCCACAACAGATATTTATCTATGTTCTAAATGATCATAAAACCCAGTTTTAAAATTGAAAGGTGAGACATTATGAGAAGACCAATTGGTTTCCCAGTACCTGAAAACATACATATAATAATATACAAACTGAGCAGGTTATGTTTAAAGTATTTATATATAATCAATGAATGAAAAATATAAACACAAATTGAAGAGGAGCTTGAGGGATGTATGGGAGAGTTTGGAGGAATGAAATGAAAGTGAGAAATGTAATTATAATCTCAAAAATTAACACAAAGTAAAAAAAACCTGATTTAAATGGAATTACATGCGTACATAAACCTAGCAAAATTTCCACAGATATTATACGGTTTCCCAGAGTACTTCAGAACCTACCGGAATATCAAATTTAAGGACTGGTTGCCGATTTAGACTTCGTCTTCTATATCCATTGCATCTTCAGCTGAAGTCAGAATTCCCCAGAATGTCACAGCAGCATTGGCACTGAGACTGAATGCATACTTATGCTTGGTAGCATTGCTGTCAATCAAGGTAAAGGAAAACATTCATCTCTCATAAAACTTTCCAGAGAGCTCATCTCCCTGGGCTTTGCAACTCTGTCTCTAACTCTCATGCCAGACACAAAGCTCATTATTGTTTGCTATGATGTAATTTTCAATATAAAAATCAATCTTCCATATAAAGCTGCCAGAGTATTTATTAAGTTCATTGTACTTAAGCAAGATAAAAAATAGCAGAATCCTTGAGGGAGAGGGTAGAGCAAACCCTTCACCTAACACTTGTTATTGAAAAGATCTGAGTGATCCATATGTAAGGCAGCTTATAGGGTAGCTCTACAGACTCTCTCTCGAGTAACTGTGAATTTAAATAGATACAAGAATGATGAATACTTACAGGTGTCTCTAGCTGCCTGTGAATAGAATTTCCTGTAATCTCTCATCACTTCCTGCCAGAGTAGTTCAGAATAAAGAAAACAAAGAGCCATAAAATACAACATGGTGGTAAAACCCAAACTGAGACAATAGCATTATTATCATTCCAAGTTCGGTCCATGGGGACTAGAAGTGATACTTATATGGCAGTGTAATCTACCCATAGATGTAGAAGAGAACACATAATATCGGTGTGCTTCCTGCCAACATCATCTCCATCTTTGCATACCCAAGTAATAATTCAATTATAGGTAGAAGCAGCTTTTTTTCTTTTACCTCTGACCAGCCTGCCACCCTTTCTCCCCCTCCCCGTTAGTGTTGTCATGCACAGATTTGTGATGTACAATCACCCATTTGCTTCCAATCACAGAGTATCTTTGCTTTCATTGCATTCCAAATAGACCTCCAGTCCAATGTTCGTTGACACATTTTGAGGCTAATCATGCTCTTTCCCCGAATCACTGTGAGTGCTTAGCAAAGGGAAAACACCAATAAAGAAAGAAAAAAAAAAAAAGATACAACAAAACAGTGCCCCAGTATAAAATTGCCAACTGTGTGTTTTGTGTCTCTTATAAATCTAAAAAATCTAAAGAACCTCTTTTAGTACCATGAGTCAAATCACTCTGCTCCCTACATTTTGAATGACAGATTATGTGTGTATATTATGTAAAGACAAAATGGCAACTTTTTGTAGTATTTAAATTTCTGTTGTATTTCAACACAGAGTTATTGTCAGCCTTGGCACCATTCCAGATTTTAATCTAGCAAATACAGAAATGCCACCAGACCATTGGCGATCATGACAGACGCCAATAAAGGTGAAAGAGAAGGACAAGACTGATTCCTACCCTTTGTCTGCGTTCTCCAGAGCATGAAATAGACACGAATCATTGGTTTAATTTTATGTTTTCAGCTAATGATGGAATTAAACTTAAGATACCCTTGAGGTAAGAAGATAACAGGCTCCATTTTTACAAGTTCATTGAAAATATTTATTGTAGGGTTGAAACAGAAAAATCACAGTGGGGTTGCAGTCAGTAATGATCTACAAGTATATGGCAGAGACCAGACCACAAGTCAGACATGTTATATTTTTTTAGGAAAAGAAAAGACAAAAACAGAAAGAGAAAGAAAGAAAGAAAGAAAGAAAGAAAGAAAGAAAGAAAGAAAGAAAGAAAGAAAGAAAGAAAGAAAGAAAGAAAGNAAGAAAGAAAGAAAGAAAGAAAGAAAGAAAGAAAGAAAGAAAGAAAGAAAGAAAGAAAGAAAGAAAGAAAGGAAGGAAGGAAGGAAGGAGAAAGGATGGAAGGAAGGAAGGAGAAAGGACGGAAGGAAAGAAAGAAAGAAAGAAAGAAAGAAAGAAAGAAAGAAAGAAAGAAAGAAAGAAAGAAAGAAACAAAGAAAGAAAGAAAGAAAGAAGGAAACAAAACTGAGATGGTATGAGCATATTTTCTTTTTACTTTTATTGTATACATATTCACTTTGCATCCTGGTTACTGCCCCTCCCCCACAATCCTTCTGTCATCCCCACTCCCCTTCTCCTCTGAGCTGGTATTCCCTTGGGCATCTCCCCAACCTTGCTCCTTCTCTCCCACTAGGGCCAGACAGAGAAGCCCAACTAAGAGAATACATTGCACTAACAGGCAATGGGGGGATAGTCTCCATTCCAGTTGCTCAGGATCCTCAAGAAGACCAGCTTCACATCTGCTCCATATGTGTTGGGAGCCTTAGGTCCAGCCCGTGTATCGTCTTTGTTGGTGGGTCAGACTCTGTTATCCCCAAGGGTCTAGGTCAATTGACACTGTTGATCCTTCTGTGGGGTTCCTAGCCCTTTCAGGGCCAGCATTCCTTTTTCCTATTCTTACATAAAGTCGCCAAGTTTAGTCTACTATTCTGTCTGAGTTAGCTGATGAGGAGAGCCTCTCAAAGGACAACATGCTCCTGACTAAAAGCATAACAGAGTATCGTTAATAGTGCTAGGGACTGGTGCTTGGCCATGGGATGGGTCTCAAGTTGGGCATTCCCTCAGTCTCTGCTCCATTACTCAAGCCTACATTTCTTTGAGGCAGGATAAATTTGGGGTTAAAAATTTTGTGGGTGGGTTGGTGTCTCTATCACTCCACTGAAGTTCTGATATGAACATACTTTTTATTGATTGAAACTGACCATCACCATTAGAAAAGCAAGCCCAAACAGGTTAATGAAAGTCTCCTGTGAGGCTATGCCAGTGCCTGGCAAATACGGAAGTGGATGCTCACAGTCATCTATTGGATGGAGCACAGGGCCCCCAATGGAGGAGCTAGAGAAAGTACCCAAGGAGCTGAAGGCATCTGCAACCCTATAGGTGGAACAACAATATGAACTAAACAGTATCCCCCGAGCTCGTGTCTCTAGCTGCATATTTCTCAGAAGATGGCCTAGTCGGCCTTCATTGGGAAGAAAGGCCCCTTGTTCTTGCAAACTTTATATGCCCCAGTACAGGGGAACGCCAGGGCCAAGAAGTGGGAGTGGGTGGGTAGGGGAGCAGGGCAGGGGGAGGGTATAGGGGACTTTCAGGATAGCATTTGGAATGTAAATGAAGAAAATATCTAATTAAAAAAATTGAAAAAAAAAAAGAAGTATAAGATTAAAATCTGTGGATTTCCTAGAAGAAAAGAGATAAAATATTTTAAAATACTGTCAAAGGGGACCATTTTATGGGTAAAGTCACCATAAAATACAGGATACAAAATTTAAAATAGAGCTATCAGATGAAACCTATAATACTGGAAATTTGACTACATCTTGAGGATACCATGTCAAGTGACTTAAGCCTTGAAGAGAGAGTGACAGGGTTAATATCAGACAGAGCCCGTGGAAGAGTAGAGGCTAGAGGACTAGAGGTGTGGAGTGAGGGAAATAGGAAGAGCTTAGAGAAGAGAAATGAAACTACAATCGACACAAAGAATTGACTCTAAGGAAGTTAACTGTGTATTATAACTTCTTACAGTTTTCAAAATAGCTAAACTACAAGACTTCAAAGAATAACAATATGAAAATAACAAATATGGCTAATTACATTCATTGATCATTACACAGTATATATGTATTGAATTAATCTGTATCTAATCAATATGAAAAAAAACTGTTCAAGTAAATAATATTTGATTATGCTATTTATTTTACTTATTCAATAAAACATAATATATTTAACACACACATGCTTGAATTGTACAGATGATTTATTGGTATTGGAAAAGAAAATTTATGAACCAATATTGGTTGTTTTCTGTTTTTCTATGTTTCTGGCTTCTAAATTTAGAGGCAATATTGGGATTGATTACATGATACTACTTCTGGTATGTGAACTTAGCACACTAAATCTGCTAATGAAACAAAACTTAGATTGTGAATACTAAAGAAGGATTTCTGGGTATTGAAGCAATAGGATACAAACCAAAGCATGAGCATTTTGAGAATGATCAGATAACTTAGAAATGATCATATTCTCTTTTAGTCTTCATTTCTTCTGAATCATTAAATAACAGTTAACATTGTTGATGTAGGATGCTTTCATATTTGTTTCAGAGGCCAGCAAGAAGATGTGCCTTATGCATACACATTGACAGATAATAAGCCCATAAAACACCACCAATCCCAAAGAAACAATATGAAGTGACATTTAGACTGTGAAGTCTCAATTTAGACACCACAATGATTAGAGTATTTTAATATTATTATAACTGACAAATAGACTCTGTGTCAGACATTTTATTCCTTTTTATTCCAAACTCTCAGTCTGTTAAATTAATCATCCCCTTAGGTTACAATTGCATATTTCTAATTTAATCATAGAACATTAATAATGTAATGTTCTAGGGCATATTCCTTTATTTATGTTCCTTTATTTAATTACCATGAAGGTTTAAAGGAGACAAAGGAGAAAGTAGGATATTACCTTGACACATCAAACAATGCAGACAGATATGTAGCATTCAAACCAAACTTTAAACAATGAATGATCACTGAAACCAAAATAACAATATCTTTATGGTGTGTTCATCCTGAGTCTTTCTGTAGAGAGCCAATACTATTCTATGGATGATTATTCCAAATCTGTCATTTATCATGCCCTGAAGAAGCAACTATAATGGAAAGAATGATCACCTCAGGACTTGTGGCAAATATGAAGGCTGTACAATGAAGTTACTTATATTTAAAGTATCAAGACAGAATTCCCCACACCCTTTGCATTCTAAAGACTTCAAGTAGCAAAAACTCACTGACCTGTCATTTTCTGGGAGTTCATCATAAAGATGAAGGCAGATACAAAATACACAAAAGAAAGTAATACAAAATACACAAAAGAAAGTAAGATTCCTCCCATGTCTAAGACTCAGTCTTCTCTCCAATGAGTTGGAACAAAACAATCTGAACTTGTCAGTTGACAAATTTACATGTAATTCCTAAAATAAGACCTCAAGTAAAGCTGGTACGATGACATAGTGTGTGAAGACACTTGCTATCAAGCCTGGTGACCTGAGTTTAATCTCCAGAACACATATGGCATTTGGAAAAATAAACTAACTAACTAATAAGTTGTCCTCTAACCTCTGAATGCAGATTCAAATAAATAAATAAATAAATAAATAAATAAATAAATAAATGGACAGATAAATAAATAAATAAATAAATGTACAGTAAACAACAAATAATAAAATATTTGGTGGAAGCCTTCATAATGCCTAAGCAGTCAAAATGAGAGCATACACTGCAATCTCCAACCAAAAGTCTACATGGAGAGGAGAGGATCCATAGTTTTAAAAAAAGAATATCAAAACACATAAGGTAAACACTTTAAAATAAGTCCAGAGTGCTTTATCAGAAGCAGGTTTCTTATTTTTTAATATTTAATTTAATTTCATGTTATATTGTGTATGGATGTTTTGTCTGCATGGTTTGTGTACCGAATGCATGCTCAGTAGCCTGTGAGACCAATGGACTGGAGTTATGGTTGGTTGTGAGCTGCCATGTGGGTGTTGGAAATTGTACCCTTGTTCTCTGAAGGAGTAGCCAGTGTTCTTTTCTACAGAGATACCTCTAAAATCCCAATATTTTATTTTTTTAATAAAGTAACTTAAATCTTTGAAAATAAATAACTACTTCAAAGAAATGTTCAAAGTTCTTAGTGATCAGGGAAATGCAAATCAAAATAACTTTGAGGTTCCACCATACACCAATAAGAATGGCTAAGATCAAAACCTCAGGTGACAGCATATGTTGGTGAGGATGTGGGGAAAGAGCAACACTCCTTCTTTGCTGATGGGATTGCAAACTGATGCAACCACTCTGGAAAGCAGTCTGGACGTTCCTTAGAAAATTTGAAATAGATCAACCTGAAGACCCTATTATACTACTCTTGGGAATATACCCAAAAGATGCCCCACCATGCCACAGGGCCACATATTCCTCTGCTTTGTTCATAGCTGCCTTGTTTGTGATAGCCAGAAGCTAGAAACAACCCAGATATCTCACAACAAAAGAATGGATACAGAAAATGTGATTCATTTACACAATGGAATATTACTAAGCTATTAATAACGAGGACAACCTGAGTTTTGCAGGCAAATGGATGGAAGTAGAAAATATCACCCTGAGTAAGGTAATTCAGACCCAAAAGAACATGCATGGCATGTACTCACTAATAGGTGGATATTAACTGAAAAAGTACAGAATACCCAGGATACAATCCACAGAACTCAAGAAGGTTAAAGATAAATATTCTTAACAGTGGAACAGGAGGAGAGACAAAGAATGTATTTTTTTGAGGTAGCAATTCTGATTCTTCTTAATCATTGTCAAGGAAATGGATAGGATACAGCATTTAGGCAGACAGTTCAAGATAAATAGATCTAGAAGCAATGCATGGAAGTTCACTAAATTCTACTGAAATCTAACTGAGATTTTTCTCAGAGACATATACATATATTCACTTAATATATTCACATGTCCCCATGAACTGATGATTCTTTTTTAGTGTGTGTGTGTGTGTGTGTGTGTGTGTGTACGCAAGCATATGTGTTCCGTCATCTGCAGACCTCAATGAGAGAGAGTATGGAGGTAGAGGAGAAATCTCAACCATCAATTCTTTTTAGTCATTTTGTAGGATCTAGGAATTACACGAAGTTTGTGAGGCCTGAGCAAATGCTTCTGTATACTAAGTCATGCAACTGACCCAAACTCAGTGATTTTACACTTGGACAATATGCAAATTGGCTAAACCAGTGAATTTGTCTACATAAATCTGCTATGTGGCCTACAATGCTGGAGTTGACAGGAAGCATCTGTTAATCAGGAAGGAAAGAGGTTAATGAGAAGATAGACATTACCTGAAACCCTAGAGAGTGATCTGGAGTCAATAAGGGTGGAACACAACATTTACTGGCCTATTATTTTTTAAGTATCCAACTCCTGAGAGGAAAATAATTTGAAGGAAACTATGGTGTCCTTCACCACTGAAGCAAACACACTCCTGCCCCAGCAGCTGAAGTTCACAGAAAACAAACAAGGAGCTGAAAGGCCTGTAGAAGAAGGTGCTGATCTAGAGACTTATGACAAGGACCTTGACTGTGTTATCATTTGATCATCTGTAACAACATTTTAAACACATAAAGTATATAGACTGTAACATTCATTTACAGCACATAGATGCTTCTCTGGTCCTTACTTGGCTGGGACTCTTCTCAAGATTTCTGAGAGAGTCAGAGCCAAATATATATATTTCAATTATATATATAATATATATATAATATATATAATATATATATATTATATATAATATTTTAAAAAATTATTTATTAAAGTGATCGCTTCATGCAGCTTGGGAGGCTCAGAATTTGCATGACAGGATGATTACAAGTTGAAGACTAGAATCCAGGAATCTACCGAAGTACGTATCAAAACCCTAAGTCCAGAGAATTTATTGGCACAATTGTGAACGTTAAGGAGCTATGACTTCATATTCTGGCAGGAGGGGGATCAAATTGCTTTTTCGTGTTTATGTTCTTTTGGGGTTCCAGCTCCCTGGCTGCTGTTTACTTCCACATTCACCCCTTTGCTGATATATCCATTCAAATCCATGTGGCAATGTCCTCTGGAAACACAAAAAGTTAATTCCCTATTTTAATTCTCTATTGAAGAAGACATCGGTAACTTTGGACACAGGAATAAGAGGAATTCAGCTGTGTCTGATATGAATCCTTAATCTACAGGAAAAGCTTCTCTAGTGCTGAACGATGCTGTAAAAGGCGGAGAAAAGCATTCTGCTCTGACTACTATGCATCACAACGATCAGGAAAGCATGATTGCTCTAAAGGTCCAATAGGTGCACTTATATCTTGGCTGTGATCCATAGCTGTCTCATTTAATTGAAGGCTCACTGAATATAAGGGAAATCATGCCTGATTCTACGATTGTGGTGAATTATCCCTTGCTAGTGAGCTACTACTGTGTTTCAGAATATTATATATTACTGACACATTCCTAAACCAGTATAATTTACTTCTGCATTTTAATCACAGAGAAGTGCAACTCCTGTGCTTTTTTTGCAGCAGACTGAGACAAGTACAGAAAACTAGAACTGGCCAGAATGCAGAAAACAAATGATCACAGACTTCCAAGCCTCAAATAGTATCTACACCACATATAATCTGTACCTAAGACTCAGGAACACAGCAGAAGAAGGGGTAGAAAGAGTATAAGTAGAGGAGCAGAATGTATGCTGCAAGAATCTGTCTTCTTTGTATGGCAGAGAAGGTAATTCCAGGAAAATTGAAAATTATGGAGGACAAACCAGACAAGGATGATGCCAACATCAAAGGAAATGGAGGGAAATCCCACAGAATCTCATCCGTAGATGAAAGTGTATGGGCAATTAATGACCACTGAGATAGAGAGAAATAGTTTTAACAATGGATGAGCTCCATAATTACTTTTTCAATACTAGGTGGTATGTGTTAAAAAACACATATATACATATGAGAATATTAAATAGACCCAACACTTTATAAACTTTATATATATATATATATAAATGTTTATGTGTGTATGTATGTATGTATATATGTATGTGCATGTTTATATGTATGTATGCACCTATATCTGTGTGCATGTGTGTTGTTGTATGTACATATGTACAACAAAAATAATCAAAGAAAAAGAAGTAATGGATTTGTGAAGGAGTGTAAAAACATCTTAAAGTTTGAGGGAAGGAAAGGACAATGTTACCACAGCATACACACATGCAATAAAGAAATAGAGAATTTTAAAAATAAATTTAACTAAAATAACACATTGCTAATTATTTAGATATACTTTAGTCACAGGAAACTGATACCAAAAATTTCCATCACAACAGGGAATAAAAATTTCTGACTGAGTATTCTGAAAATCAGGAGGCTATAAATGATCAATCAGAGCCATGTTCCATTGTTAGAAATCTGGAGATACATTTTGTCAGTACTATTTATTAATTTTAAAAAGTAAACCTTTGTATCATTCACTCAAAACATATTAAATCCAAATCATAACCTTAATAGGATGTTTGAAATTCATGAAACAGGGCCAGTGAGATATCTTAGTATGTAGGTATACTTTTTGCCTAACTACCTGACTACCTGTGTCCCCCACCTAGAACCTGTGTGAAGGTAGAAAGAGATAACCAACTCATGTAAGCAGTTCTCTTGACTTCACACATGACCATACAGATTATCAAATAATCAAGCATGTGAACATTTTCCTAATTTATCAGAATAGCTGCAGAAAATATGGTGAACACACAGTAGCCCTATAGATTTGATGCCCCTTTTTCTTCTATAACTACAATTACATCAGTAACTCATTATATACCGTGTCCTTTAATCCTTTATTACTATACTGGTTTTTCTTTATTTTCTGAATACCTGTAGGATTCTCTGAGCTGATTATTTTCCTCTGAAGAAGGCTTATCTTTTTCTCTACATATGCACATACTTATATTTGGCCCCAAGACAAAAATCATTTAGCATTATATGTGTCATCTGTCTGAGTCTTCTAACAGGATAGCAACCAATTGTATCCATAATAAACTGATTTTACAATTAAATCACAGATGCTAAGTCAAGAATTGGAATTAGCAGGCTTATTTAATAATGTAGCTCAGAGATACTATTTAAGAAAACATCCTTAACTTCTGCAAAAAAAAGTCATATTTTGTATAGATGTCTTGTGTTCCAACAATAAATTTCATATGTTCATAATACAACAGTTGAAAGTATATACATGTTGCTGTTGACATTGGCTCCTGACCAAAAAGCCAGCACTTGCACATGGTAAGACCTTGAGAAAGTTACAAACATCTATAGTACTTAATTCTCTTTTGTCTTTGTGGTATTACCTATATTACAATGGGGCTGAGGGAAACCTCTGTCAGTAAAGTTACTGATGTGTAAATGTGAGAACCATTGCTTGATCCCCAGAATCCATGTATCAAGACAAAGAAGGGTGATCCACACTGGTATCACTCAAATTAGGGTCATTATGATAGTGGGATCCATGGGCTTGCTAAACAGCAATGTCTCTTCAATGTGCTCAATGGTGCCTGAGGAACTATATGATTCTACTTCCTTCATAAACTCTACTTTCATGTCCCAACTTATTTTTAATTTTTTAGTCAAACACTTGCCTTTTTATTAAGTCATGTATTTGTATCTTTAAATTCCTTGAACATATTCATTATTGTTATTTTGATACCTCATATAGTACTTCTTACAAATTGTGTTCTCAATGTCTATTACAATAGGGTTACTGGTTTCTGGAAGTGACATAGTTTTTAAATATTTATGATTGTAGGGTTTTTTATTATTTTTATTTTTTTATAGTCCAGTCATTACCCTATTCCGTTCCACCCTCCCACAGTTCCTCATCCTATTCCTCATTCCCTTGTCTCCAATAGTATGTCCCTCCCAACATCCTCCCCACCAGGTCTCCAATTCCATGGAGTCTCAAGCATCCTGAGGGTTAAACTCATCTTGTCTCACTCTGGCCATTCTCGGCAACCATCTGCTGTATATGTGTTGGGGGCTTCCGACCAGCTAGCATATTATGCTGCCTGGTTGGTGGCTCAGTTTCTGAGAGATCTCAGGGGTCCAGGTCAGTTGAGACTGCTGGTCTTCCTATGGAGTCGCCCTTCTCCTTAACTTCTTCCATCCCTTCTGTAATTTCATCACAGGAATCCCTGACTTCAGTCCCTTGGGTGGGTGTAAGTACCTGCCTCTGTCTCAATGAGCTGCTTTTTGGGCCTCTCAGAGGACATTCATTCTAGACTGTTTTCTATAAGCACACCATAGCATCAGTAATAGTGTCAGGGCTTGGGGCCTCCCCTTAAGCTAGATCCGAATTTGGGCCAATCACTGGGGTTCCTTTCCCTCAGTCTCTTCTTCATTTTATTCATGCAATTATTTTAGACAGGAACAACTCTGGTTAGGACTTTTGATTGTGGGGTGGCAACCCCATCCCTCCACTTGATGCCCTATCTTTCTACTCGAACTCTACAAGTTCTCTCTCCCCACTGTTGGGCATTTCATCTGAGGCCCTTCCCTTTGAGTCCTGAGAGCCTCTCACCTCTCTCGGGTCTCTGGTACATTCTGAAGGGTCCTCCCTACCTCCAACCTCCGAGGTTGCCTATTTCCAGTACCTGAACATGTTCCCTTTCCTTTCCCCCTCCCCTCTCCCACATGGGTCCCTCCTGCCCTCTGCTTTCTGTGATTGTGTTCTTCTCCCTCCTAAGTGGGATTGAAACATCCTACCTTTGGCTCTTCAGCTTATTAACCTTCCTGAGTTCTGCAGATTGTATCCTAGGTATTCAGTACCTTTTTGGCTAACATCCACTTATTCGTGAGTATATTCAATGCATGTCCTTTGGGTCTGCATTACCTCACTGAGTATGATGGCTTCTAGTTTCATCCATTTGCCTGCAAAGCTCATGATGTCCTTGTTCTTCATAATTAATAATAATAATAATAATAATAATAATAATAATAATAATTATTAATTTTATTCACTTACATTTCAAATCATATTCCCTAACTTTTCCCTCTACAACTCCTCTATCCCATCCTCCTCATCCCCTCCTGTTCACATCTATCAGGGTGTTCCTCCACCCACTCACTCACTCCTGCCTCACTGCTCTAGCATCCCCGTATGCTGGACATCAAGCCTCCTACTGATGCCAGAGGAGGCTATCCTCTCTTGCATATGTAGCTGAGCCATGGATCCCTCCATGTATACTCTTTAGCTGGTGGTTTAGAACCTGGGAGCTCTGGGTGGTCAGGTTAGTTGATAATGTTCTTCCTACGGAATTGCCATCCCCTTCAGCAACTTTAGACATTCCCCTAACTCTTCCACTGGGGTCCCTGGGCTTATCATGCTGCCTGGCTATGAGTATCTCCATATGTATTAGTCAGATGCTGGCAGAACTACTCAAGAAACAGCCATATGAGCCTCCTGTCAGTAAACTCTTCTCAGCATCAGCAATAGAATTGAGGTTTGGTATCTGAAGATAGGATGGATCTCTAGGTGGGACAATCTCTGGATATCCTTTCTTTCAGTGTCTGTTTCATTTTTATCCCTATCTTTCCTTTGGATAGGAACATTTCCAGCTTAAAAATTTTGAGAAGGGTGGTGGCCCCATCCATCAACTGGGTGTCATGCCTATCAACTGGGAGTGGTCTCTACAGGTTCTATTTTCCCTGGGATGGGTATTTTGTTTTAAGTCATCATTGTTGGGTCCTGGGAACCTCTCCCTTCCCTGGATTCTGGGACTTTCTAGTGGCTACCACCAGTTTCCTATCCTCCAGTGCTACATATTTCTATTCAATTTCCTGACCCTCTCTACTTCTTTCCTGTCAATTCCCATACCTGATCCTGCCCCACCACTTTATTCCTCCCTCTCCTCTCACTCTCCCAAGTCCATCCCTCCCTCTACCTCCTGTGATTATTTTGTTTCCTATTCTATATAGGTTTGAAGCATACACAGTTCAGTCTTCCTTCTTCATAAGCTCCATATGTTTTGTGGATTGTTGTCAGGAGCCATAGTGGGACAAGCTAATAACTATCAACTGATCTTCCTGAGATATCCTGATTACTATTGTAATTATTATATGTAATAATATAATATAATTATTATATAATTAGTGACAGGTTTGCCCTTATTGGTCAAGGCTATAAGAGAATTCATTTTAGGAAAGATTCTAGCTATCGAAATGCTCTTCCTGTTATTATTAAACATAAATAACAATCACTAAGTAATAGCACACCCCTTTGGGGAAGATCTCTGCAGATCCAAAGATGTATTCTCTTGTAGTGATGCTATATAAAAAAATAGATGACTTCTTAAGTCTTAATGATGATCTTATGAGAATTCCTAAAATTATATCTGTGATTATTATTTTATAGTGGGATTGCTATTAGGCCCTTTTCTGATAGTCAAAACTTCAATGAGAACTCTGCCAGTCTCCCAAGTGCCACCAGTTAATTGCTCTTGGATAGTATCCAGACTTTCTCCTACTCAGAGAAAACTCCAAGAGGTTGTAAAAGAGTTAACAAAGGGTCATAAAAAGGGAACTAATGATTTATTATAGGTGCTAGGGCAGAATATAAAATATTGACTGTGTTTACCCATATAAAACTTCACTAATAATTTAGTTATGGTTCTAACCTTCAGTGAACCTGTGAGAGGTGATGGATGTTTAGCCAGGTAATTACTCCTAATGGATATG
>NC_034602.1:74473076-74479688 GCF_900095145.1 Mus pahari | reverse complement strand
GTCGTCGTCATTTTCTCCTCCTCCTCCTCCTCCTTCTTCTTCTTCTTCTTCTTCTTCTTCTTCTTCTTCTTCTTCTTCTTCTTCTTCTTCTTCTTCTTCTTCTTCTCGTTCTTCTTTATATTGAATTTTTTATTTAAATTAAAATGTTATCCCCTCCCCCCCCAAGAGAAACACCTTATCCCATCCCTTCTCCCCCTGGTTCTATGAAGGTGCTCCCCCACCTGTCCACCTTCTCCCTCCTTCCCTCCCTAGCATTCCCCTACATTGGGGCATTGAGCATTCTTAGAAGGGGGAGCAAAATACTCATGAGAGGAAATATGGAGACAAAGTGTAGAGAAGAATCTGAAAGAAAGAAAACAAGGGGGCCATCCAGAGACTGCCCCACCTGGGGATCAATCCCATATACTATCACCAAACATAGACACTATTGTGGATGCCAAGAAGTGCTTTCTGACAGGAGCCTGATATAGCTGTCTCCTGAGAGGATCTGCCAGAACCTTACAAATACAGAGGTGGATGCTCTCAGCCAACCATTGGTCTGAGCACAGAGTCCCCAATGGAGGAGTTAGAGAAAGGACTTAAGGAGCTGAAGGAGTTTGCAACCCCAAAGGAAGAACAACAATATAAACCAACTAGAAGTCTCAGAGTCCCCAGGTACTAAACCACCAATCAAAGAAAGCGTTCACATGGAGCAACCCAATGGGAGGAGAGGCCCTTGGTCCTGTGAAAGCCTAGGAAACATTTTACAACTTAGTAGTAAACACTGTAATCACTTTTGTCAGTGTCCTGTTTTGTTTTTTTTTTTTTTTTTTTTTTTAGTTTGTAGTCTATTTTACCCATAATTGTATGGGTACAGTTGCTTGCTTCCTAGTCCAATCTATTGCAATGTTTTCACCAATCATTTTACTCTAAGGCAGTGTCTCTCTTCAAAGTGATGGCACTGTTTCTTGTAGAAAATAGGTAGATGATTTTGATTCTTGACCTATTTAGTCACTTCATGTCTTTAATAAGCCATTTTCCAGTGTTGATATTTATTGTATTATTGAAATACGTGTGTTAATTGTGGTCATTGTGTTATTGATGCTGAGAGGGACTGCATTCTCAGCTGTAATCTGTGTTTCAGTAATTAGGATTTCAGATTTCTTTCCAAGATCTTCCTTGCTTCACTACTAACATTGCTTCCTGAAAAACATTTTGTATTCTTTTTTCTACCATCTGTATTACCTATACTAGAATGCAAGTTTCAGCGATGTTTGTTATTCAACTATACTCTCATTTACAAAAACATATTCACTTAAAATCAATAAACAGATGACTCCTCTCATTAGAGGCTTTTATCAAACACTAGAAAATAAGTTCCTAAAGCCATCTGATGGACCGAGGTTCTAGTATATATGCACTCAAATTGCTTTGTTTACATATTCTATTTTCTTTGGTGGTAGGGATGGTGGTGGTGGTATTGTGTGTGTTTGTGTATTGTTGCATATTGGGGCATAATCATGATCAAAATTACTTTTGATTAAAATAGGCTACTTGTCTTCTGTGTTTTAGAAAAGCTCTCAAAGAACTATATTTCTTATCTGTCAGACTGAAATTTGTCATTGTGTGGTGGATGTTCTTTTCTCTGCTGTTCGATGATATTATGGAGAAAATAGCAGAGCAGTGATTGCAAAGGAAGGCTTCCTTTTTTTTTTTTTTACACTAGGTGAGCAGGGATTTTTCATTTCATACATCATTACAACTTTCTCCAATGATTGGGTACCGATTTCCTCTCATTCCATCATAAGTTACCTGCACACAAACTCAGCATCAAAGCCAAACTCTAGCAACCTCAACATACTACCTGTGAAACCTTGTAATTTCCAGTGTTCCTGCCAAAAACCATTTTGATATGCATCCTATCATATCAGCATGTTAGCATATACTACTAGACTGTGACAAAACTGTTTCAAAAATGTCAACCATAATGAATAAGGTAAAAAAAAAAAAAAACAGGAATGGTGAATTTCACTTCTATATGAGGGAATCACCAATCATGTAGAATTTGAGCAAAGAGTAGATGAAAAAGAGAAATCTGAAAGTAATACCCTGAAAGTGGCATTTTATGGAAGTATCCTGAATGAATGAATGCGAAAGCACTGAAGAGAGCTAGAGATTAGGTAGGTTTGTAGGGTTTTGGTTTTTTTCTTAACTTTTTCCAATTTTTTATTAGATATTTTCTTCATTTACATTTCAAATGCTATCCCGAAAGTCCCCTATACCCTCCCCCCACCCTGCTCCCCTACCCACCCACTCCCACTTCTTGGCCTTGGTGTTCCCCCATACTGAGGCATATAAAGTTTGCAAGACCAAGGGGCCTCTCTTCCCAATGATGGCTGATTAGGCCATCTTCTGCTACATATGTAGCTAGCGACATGAGCTCTGGGGGTACTGGTTAGTTCATCTTGTTGTTCCTCCTATAGGTTTGCAGATGCCTTCAGCTCCTTGTGTACTTTCTCTAGCTCTCCATTGGGGGCCCAGTGTTCCATTCAATAGCTGACTGTGAGCATCCACTTCTGTGTTTGCCAGGCACTGGCATAGAGTTTTAAAAGATTATTTCATTGAGTTCTCAACTCCATCCAACATGGCATCATAATTACAAATCTCTTACACTTTTCAAGGACTCACTACCTTTTAATGAACTTTAGTATCTGTAAGATCCTTCGAGAAAGTGACTTTCAACCCGTGGGTAATGATGCCTTTAGCAAACCCCTATCTCCAAAAATATTTACATTATGGCTCATAACATTAGCAAAATAGAGTCATGAAGTACCAATGGAAATAATTTTATGGTTGGGAATCACTGCAGCATGAGGAACTCTATTAAAGGGTTTTGACATTAAGAAGAGGAACCACTGCTTGGGATGGCAGACAACATTTGGGTTGTAAAAACTAATTAATTAGAGAGAGAGAGAGAGAGAGAGAGAGAGAGAGAGAGAGAGAGAGAGAGAGAGAGAGAAAGGAATTGTTTCTATATCAGAAAGTTAATTTCCCTGACATACTACTGTTTTGCTTGGAACATAGGATGTGTACATACTTGTAAAATGAATAAATACATGCTTGCCTTTACAATTTTCTTTTCATAATATATAAAAAGCAATGTTATTTTTCTAAATATGTTCTAATGCAAATGTTTACATAATTCATCAATGTATCATTTTATTTTCAATAACATAATGGACAATAGTAAAAATCTATTTTTTTAATATTGGCTGTGAAGATGGACATGAGATGCACACATCTAGTCTTTTTCTTTTAATTTTACGTATTTTTAAAATTTAGAAACATTTTACAACCCATATGCTATGTGTGAAATGGATTGTGCTATAACAGTATTTGTGTTTAATCACTGTCCATGATAATAAATGAAGACAGAAAACAATACAATTTCTGACAAAATATGTACTAAGTAAATAAATGGACTAAAGAACAAAGGTATTGATACATGTTGAAATATAATTAGCCTGCCACATTAAAGGGAAAATAAAAGATTAGTATCACTTTTATGTCTCTGTATTTGAATCATTTCCTGTAAAACACATAACTCAATACTGATACAGTGTTGCCAAGTGGTATGGGAAAAGCACCCTTTTAAGTTTACTATTTAAAAGTAATTTATGAGCAATACAAATTCAAAACTAAACTGTAAGAATTCTCTGTATATATTTAACTTTTTGTTTACTGAGTACTTTTTTTTTTAATTCAAAGGGAAATTTACCTGAGCGGATATTGCCTTTGTTTTAGCTTCTTACTTTTGTGAAAAATAGCTGAAGGAAACAGCTTAAAGAGAGCAGAGATGCACTTTGCCCATGGTTTCTTAAGCTTTTGTGCAGTGGTTTCATCCTGTGAGTAACAAACCCTAAAATGGATCAAATGACTCTTCCACAGAAGTTACACAAGACTATTGGAAAACACAGATATTTACATTACAATTCACAACAATAAGGAATTATAGCTATGAAGTATCAATGAAAATATTTTATGATTCGGTGTTCCCACACAATGAAGAACCTTGTTAAAGAATCACAGAAGAGAAAGGTTGAGATTCACTGCTCTAGTGGAATGAGGGTTGGATACATTGTTTTGTGCCTGAGTCAAGGTATCTGGTGACAACAGTACTGCTGCCAGGAAGAGAAAGAAGAGAAAGAGAAAAAGAGAGGGAGGGGAGGCAAGTGAAGGGGAGGAAGGAGAGAGACAGAGAAATGGAAAGACAGAGAGAGACTGAGAAACACAGAGAGGCAGAGACAGACTACTAGAAAGAGATCAAGCAATGTAAGAAATTTTAGAACATATTTCCTTGTTCAGTACTGTGGGGCATTGGGCTATACATAGACAGTCTGATCTCTAGGTGAGCTGAGGTCTGAACCCCAGAGAAACCTGGTGGTTATAATTCACCTACATGGAACAGTAGGTGTTTCCTCATGTCTCCTGGAACCTTGGTTCCTGTCAAAGTTACCAACCCCACAGGCCCCACTGGTTTTTAGTCATATAGACAATGTCCCAAGCTTCTGAACTTCAGGCTAGACTCCTCCCAGTTACCTAGCAACAGTAAGATAACAACCCACTATAAGAGGGACTGCTTGGCCCCACCTTGCTCTCTCCCCTCTCCTCTCCTCTCCTCTCCTCTCCTCACCCTCTCCTCGCTCTCTCCCTCATACTCTCTAGCCTTTCTTCTCTCTCTCCCTTTCCCCCTTCTCTCCTCTTTGCCATGGCTGGTCTCTCCTAATGAGCCCATTTCTAATCTCCTGTCAGAAGGCCTTCCTGTGCTCTAGCCATGGACTGGACTTAGGACTCACACCAATGTGGGAACCTCTCTCCCTCTGCCCTCTCTCCCATATCCCCGGGGCCAAGGGTGTCTCCCTGGGGCCCCTGATATTGGGGGCTGACCCTTGTCCACCTCCCACTTAGTGGGGTCAGTGGCTTAGATGCCCACCCAGGGCCAAGTGGAAAGCAGTCCTCCCACATCTGCCTGCCCAGAACACAGGAACTCTGGCTGGAAGTGGGCTCTTTCCCTCCTCCTCTTTCCCCTACATCCCTTAGTTCCAACACTGTACAGCATTTTCAAGCTCCATTCTTCAAATTTCAGATTTTTGTTTAGTGATTAATATAATTCTATTGTGTAAATGTAGCACATTTTCATCTATTTTCTATCTATCTATCTATCTATCTATCTATCTATCTATCTATCTATCTATCTATCTGTTGACTTATAAATTTGTCAGGTGATGGGTCCCAAGTTTTTTTCCATTTCCTAGAATTGTGCATAAAGTGGGACTAAACACAGACATTAAGGAATCTCTGTCATGGAATAAAGAGGTTATTTGGTATATTCTCATGAACTAGATAGTTGGAACATACTACTGTAGTTTGGTTAAATTTTAGAAAAGTTCATGGTAGGGTCCACAGAGGCTATACCAGTTTACATTCCCAACAACAATGAATCTATTTTCTTTTTTCTCCACATGCTCTTTTCTTTGTTTTCATGACTGACATGGAATCCCAAAGTTATTTGGATTTCTATTTCCTTGGAAGCTAAGGATGTTGTATACTTTAAAGAATATTTCTTAGATATTTATATTTCTTCTTTTGAGAACTATATTTACTTCTACAATCCAATAAAGGGCCAAACTTTCATTTGTTGTAATAAATATTTTTAACTTTCCATTCTCCAATTGTTTAATTGTTAGCATCATTTTTGAGCTACTGAGATTAAAATCATCCTTACATTGCCTAAATCTTGAAGTATTCTCCTTACCTCTTTCTCTTACAGTTTCAGAATATCTGGACTTAGGTTGAGATTACTTATTTATATTTTGGAGTTGGTTTTTGTTCAGGGTAAGAGATAACTATCTAGTTTCATCTTTCTAGTTTTATGTATCCACTTTCCCCAGCACCATATGCACTGTTTTTGACAGGTGCTCACTAGTCTTCATTGTGGATTTTGGTGAATTATAAAAAAGAAGAATGTACCTGTAGATGAGTTGACATGTGTCTAGGTCTTCAATTCCACTTAATTGGTATATGTAGTTTTCTAAGTCAGTCTCCTGTTAGGGTTACAACTATGACTCTAGAATATAGTATGACATGATTGACAGTAATGCCTCAGCTTTATCATTTTGTTCACAGTGGCTTTGTTCATGTGGGGTCCTTTGTGCTTACATATCAATTTGGTGTCTCTATTTCTTTGCAGAATGCCATTAAGACTGTGATTGGTATTTCAATGAATCTACATTATTTTTGGTCAAACAGTAAACTTTACAATAGAAATATTTCCAATCCACTTCTAATGTAGTATTTCCATCTTCTTTTACCTTAGTTTCTGTCTTTAAAGTTTAAGTTTACAACTTAAAGGCTGCTAAGTTCGCTGTTAAGGTTCATTCCAAGGTAAAATTTTAAGCTACCATCAATGACATTTTCTGCAAATTTCTTTCTCATAATACAGCAGTTACTGATATTTTATGATGAGTTTGTATCCTGTAACTGTACTTAAATTATTTATCATCTGTAAGAATATGTGTTTGTGTGTATGGGGGTGTATGTGTGTGTGTGTGTGTGTGTGTGTGTGTGTGTGTG
>NC_034602.1:74456819-74473014 GCF_900095145.1 Mus pahari | reverse complement strand
GAGAGAGAGAGAGAGAGAGAGAGAGAGAGAGAGAGAGAGAGAGAGAGAGAGAGAGAGAGAGATCAGGTCTGATATGCATAAAATCCTCATTAACAAATAGGATACCTTTTCATTTTTTTTCCTTTCCTTTTCTTTTCTCATTTAATTTTTCAGAAATTCTTTTATTTGTATCTCTTGTTTTATCAATCTACTTGTGTTTAAGTATTGTATTTAATAGAAGTGAATAGAGTCTAAAGCCTTGTGTTGTTTTCTCATATTCAGATCCTTTACTTAGACATTTGGTTCTCTATGTTTAATTCGGTATGAGTCTCAGTAGTGGCCAGAAAACAAGAATGTAATCTGAACAGTGAGGTGAGAACAACAGCCACAACAAATACATGAATAAAACACAACATGTTTGGATGGGTAATTGAGAGTTGAGAAGGAATTTTAGGAGTAGAAATAGCAGGGACAGAGGATAGGAGATGGGAGAAGGGAGGAAGAGGTTTAACGAAAATTGAATTTGCATGGCAAAGTTACATGGAAATCTATTATTCTCAAAATTTTCATCTTTTATTTTTGAACTTAATGCTCAATGTTTTATAAGTGTTTTTACATTTACATTTTATTGTCCATTGTATGATCTTTATGTCTCCTTCTAAAATTTTAACAGCATTTTTCTGGATATATGAACTTAATTTTCACTCACTATATTTTTTATTAATTACAAATAAAATATAATGTAAATTTTACAATTATTATATTAGTTAAATAATTAATGTTTGTGTGTATATTTATGAAGAGGACCAGCTTGCTCATTTTAAGTAAAGAGGCTATTAGGTCAGTACTCTCTTATAGTCACCATGAGCATTGATTTGCTTGCAAATTTATTGGCATGTTTCATTTCTGAATAGTGGTCAAAAGTTTGGCATACAAACTCAGATATTTATCATAAATGACAAAAAACAGAGGGTTGTAATGTGATTTGTCAACAACTACATTCAGATTTTGGTAATTTAAAGGCAGGCTATATGTGTTTTTCTATATTCAGTGGATATAGTCTAACTTCACACATAATAGTAAAAATAGTAAATATTGTGGTGAGCAATTTATGTCTTATTGATATTAATAAACCTTTCTTATATTGATTATTAGTGAATTTTAAGCCTCAGCTGTCCTCTGTACTTTGTGCTTTGTGTAGATTAGTGCTGAGTTTTTAATTCCTGCAGAGTGCCCCATCTGGTAAAAAGTTTGAGATTTCATTACATTTTCCATCGAACCTGTTTGTTCTGTGTTCTCTACTCCAGGTCATAAATCATTTGCACTTTGTACTCTTCAGACTTCCAGAATTTTGTCAGAAGATTTACTGACTGGACATCTTGCTTTATGATGGTTTACTTCTATTTAGGACACATTAAACATAAACGGAAGGTGCTGGAGAGATTAACAACGGGTATGAGCATTTGCTGCATTACCACTGGACTAAATTCTGCTCTAAGGATCCACATCAGCTACTTTACAACTACCTATAAATATAGTTCCAGGGGATCCAACAACCTCTTCCATTCTGTGGGCAAACACACACATGAGGCATACACTCACACAGACCTGAACCTATAAAATAAAAACAACAAACATTCAATCTAATTGGGAAATAAAAAGGAGGAAAATTTCTGTAAATCTACAATATTGTTCCCCAAATGATGATCTGATATAATTCTTAAATTTATTTATTTATTTATTTATTTATTTATTTATCTGTTTATTTGGTTTTGAGACAGGCTATCTCTGTGTAGCTCTGGCTGTCCTGGAACTCACTCTGTAGACCAGGCTGACCTCGAACTCAGAAATCTGCCTGCCTCTGCCTCCCAAGTGTTGGGATTAAAGGCGTGTGCCACCACTGCCTGTAAATTCTTAATTTTAAACTATTCTCCACATATACTAGGTTTCTATTTGTTGTTGTTATTGTTATTTTAATTTTTTCATGTATTCATTAGTCATTTGTGTGTCTTTGGAGTGATACTTTTCATTTTCATAATATTGTTTGGATAACTTTCATATTAGTGTTTAATGTTTTATTAATTTAATTTTTATTTTGTAAGAATTTCATATATAAATACTGATTTCAAATCGCTTCTCCCTTACCTGGCCCTGTTCCAAATCTTCCAGTTTCTCCTCACTATTTCTTCTCATATTTATTACCTTTTATTTTTAAATTATTATTTACCACACAGATGTATACATATATAACTACTAAATTTATTTAATTTTGTTCATATGTACCTGTGTTTAAGGATGAGTGTTTAAGATTGAAAAATCTGCTAGTGGTCATAAGCTTATCCCAGGATAAAACCGATTCTCCCTACTTCAGCAGTCGTAGATAGCCTAATGGAATGCATGTCAGATTGGACTTATAATTCTTGTCTATGTTGACACACACACGTGCACATGTGCACGCACATGTGTGTGCATATATAGATAGATAGATAGATAGATAGATAGATAGATAGATAGATAGATAGATAGATAGATAATAGATAGATAGATATCCTTCTGCATATATATTTATTATGTAAGAATTTTAAAGTAATATTATAGTATGATTCACTGTATAACCTGTTCACACCTCCTTAGTATCACTTAACAGTCTCTTCTCTCTCTTCTTTTCAAATATCATCTTCACTCTCCCACTTAAACACCCATCCCTTTCATTATTCATAGCTCAGTCTTACACATCTACTTCCACATTCCCTTTACACTCCTTCCTTTTGCAGAAGTTACTCAGGACATGTACTCAGTTTTGAATACTCTGAGCAAGGAGTCTCCAATAACAAAATTCTGCAGGCTTTGTAATTTTTTTAGGTATACATGGTAAGTGTTTTATAACTAGTATAATATTTTCTAAATCCATCAGTGTACTGGCAAATTTCGTGATTTCCTTTTTTTCTTTATATCTGATTAGAGTGCTATTTTGTATATATACTTTGAGTACATTATATATACTTGTGTTATAATACCTTAAATCTGCTTACATTTTCTAGCTATTTTGAATATTGTAGCAATGAATTTGGTTGAGCAAGTTTCCCTGTAATAGGAAGACAAATTCTTTACATATATCCTAGAATAATAGAAGGGGCTATATGGTAGACCTACTTTAAGGTTTTGAGAATTTTTCATATGGACTCTCATATTAGCTCTACCAGCTTGTAAATCCACCAATAAATGAGGGATTTCCTTTCCCAGAATCCTCCCGAGAATTTGTGCTCAGTTTTGTTGCTTTGTTGTTGTTGTTTTGTTTTTTGTTTGTTTTGTTTTTTCATTGATCTTAGTCATTCTGACTAGGCTAAAGCAAAACACCAAGCCAGGCTTAACTTGCATTTTCTTAACTTGGTTCTTTATTATTTCTTTGCATATACTGATAAGCTATTCTGTTTCATTATGTAGCTGGACAAAGTCCTCTCTCACTCTGTAAGGTTTTGTCTTTACTTCACTGACTTGTTTCTTCTCATTTTTCAATTGTTGGTCTTAGTTTTTGAGCAAATTGGGTACGATTTCAAAAGGACTTTTCTGTATCTAATGTTTGACATCTCACACTTACCCAGCAAACCAAATTAAGAAACGTTTTTCTAATCTGGGAAAAATTGTGCCCCATCGTTTTGCTTTTTTTTGTTTGTTTGTTTGGTTGGTTTTTTTTTGTTTTTGTTTTTTTGTTTTTGTTTTTTGTTTTTTGTTTTAGTCATGACAATGCGGTTTAATTTGTAACTACATCTGTTGTGGATAGTCCTGTGGCTAATTATATTTGATGTTAATTCCTTTCTCCTGTGAGTGGTTGTGAACAAAGAATGAGTCAGCACTTAGGTGATTTCCTGTAAACCTGCTTCCCACCTTAATTTGTAAAATAAAGAAGAGCTGATGATTGGGCAGATAAAAGGGAAAGTGGTGAAAAAGGTGAGGGAGAGAAGAAGAGAAAATTGGAAGAGGGAGAGGACACAGAGAAGCATGAAGAAGAAAAGTGGAGCAGAAGCACATGGCCTGGAGAAACTGCAAGTTCTAAGGGGTCTCATAGAGGTGGAAGATGGTAGTGTAGCAGTAGATCTCCACAACCTAGGCATACAGCATGTAAAATATTAATTGTGTTGTGTTTTCATTGCTGGGGCATATTTGGGAGGAGATTTACTGCAACATACAGCCGTAAAAATGAATAGGTTAAATTTCTCATAGTCATAAAAGCTGTGTATTACAAATTAGATGTAAAATTGTACTTCACTTGTTAGTCTTAGGCAAAATATATATTAGTTCATTTATTGGAGCATTTAAAGTGATTCTAAGTACAAAGTAAACATGTACAAATTTTTATCTATTATTGAAATCAGTCTTGCAAATAATAGTTTCTTCCTTTTAAATATAACTCTTATATATTTAAACTCTTATATAACTCCATATATTTCACATTTGATTTTATTAACCACAATTCTAGTTAGCCTTAGTTATCAGTAGATTTATTAATGACTAAAACATGATATTTTTAGAAATTGTATAACAAATATACTTGTTATTTTTCTAAGCCATGCCTCCAAATTTTTATAGAAGTCATGGCTAAAGAACAGATAGATCTCATCTATTTCTTATGAATTTTAACATCAGTTATTCAAAATGAGCTAAAGAGATTATTTATTCATGTAAAACAGTATATCTTAAAAGGTGAAACTCTTTCAGAAGAAAACAAAAATGTACTTTGCAATTATATTTTTAATAAATTTAAATGATTTTAGGAAATGAATAAAGAATTTGGCTGGATATTATACATTAATAATAGAAAAATGAAACAAAATAGAAGGCAATAATTAATGGTATTTGCTTGATTTTTATTTTGTGTCAGGCACCTTGAGATTCTGAAGACAACTTCCTTTGATCTCTGATTTGTTCTTTCTTTAGGTACAAGAAAAACATGGATTAACAGATCATATGTTCAGACAACAGCTTTCATTTAATGTGTTTTTCTTTTTTTGTTTGTTTGTTTTTCAAGACAGGGTTTCTCTGTGTAGCCCTGGCTGTCCCGGAACTCATTCTGTAGACCAGAATGGCCTTGAACTTAGAAATCTACAAGCCTTTGCCTCCCAAGATCTGGGATTAAAGGCTTGTGCCACCACAGCCCAGTATGTGTTTTTCATTAAAAGGGTTTATATAGGACTGTGTAGGTTGCTCAATGGTTAAAGTGCTTCTTTTGTAAGCATGAGGACCTGTAGTTGGATCTTTGGAACCTGTGTCCTGTCTGTGACTATAACCTCAGCCCTGGAGGGTGGCAGTAGAAGGCAGACCCCATGGGCTTATTTGCCAACTGGTCAACCTAAACACTAAGGTTTGGTACAAAGTGTTACCCTGTCTCATCAATGTACAGTGATGAGAACAGGTAAGACACACAGGTTCTACGTGATCCTAGGTCTGCATAATGTACATAAAAACCCATCCTCTTATGCTACAACCCCCACACATATTAAACATAAAAGATAGTAACAAAATTTATTTGATGCAATTCAGTTCTTGAAATTCAATAAGAGGAGAAGAAGCAACCAAACTAAATATAGTCATCAGTGCTAAGCATTGAACTGGAAATAAAAGGTAATTTTATTAATTAAAATAAAAGGTATTTTCAATAAGTTGTATTATTAAGCAGATTTGTTTTATATATACATATATAATTAAATATATATGCATGCATATATTATATACATCTGCATTTAGTATTAATAGGAGCCAAATTATAAAACAAATTTCAACCATAATTCTTCAAGTAGTTATATCTTATAAGGAAAAAGTCTTTCATAAAATAAATGAAAAAAAGGTATATTTTGGCCATTAAACAGTATCAACTTTCCCTCAAAAATAATAGTGTGCCTAAATTTTTCTCCTATAATAGCCGTAAAATGGTAATGAATTCCTACTGAATTTTTAACAGTACAGAGAAAAATAGAAAGGAAAGGAAAGAACCATTCATAATCCTTGGAAAATGAATTCTCATAGAAAATGAAAGTTTCTTCATATTAGATATGAGATTAAAATATAAAGGAATCCAAGAAGTATTTTCTTTCCTAAAATTGTCTGCTTCAAAACTTACAGATTTTTAAAGGAAAAAAATATATAAAATAAAAAATTGAGAATATCTTGTAGAATTTTATAAATCAGAAAAAGAATGACAAAAGAAATGGATTTCTTAGAAGCAATTATTTTTAAGGTCAAAAATACTTTATTTTATTTAATCGAATATATAGTGAATGTCTTTTTTATTATGGCAGTGGATCATACAATTAATGATATACTGAGAGCTTTACATTGAATTCCCTAATGCTGTTAAGTCTTTTGGTACGATTGAATTTAAAACATATTCTATTATAATCAGATAATTCATACAAAATTGCTTTTTGTAATATTTTTACATTTCTGAAATATTCAAACATAGTCTAAAGACTATATTAGCATAATTTCTGAAAGTCTTACATAGCTAACTTGAAATAATTTAAATATGGTATGCTGGAAAACTGATCATGTCTTTTGAAGAAAAGTTAATAAAATTTTTATGCTACCAATATTCATGGAATTATCTTATTTGTCAGAAGTGAACAAACACCTGGAAATTAGTTCATTAAACGTAATTGGCCTGGAGATAAATTTGAGGATTACTGGCAGAATGTTGCCTCAAAATAGTGACACTCTCAATCTATAGGTTTAACCCCACCCTTTGGAAAATTATAAAATGACGCAGGACTTCAAGAGGTTATCATTGTGATTATTCACAGTATGGGTAAAGAAAGTGCATAACAAGTTGCTTATCTCAGGAATTTTCAAAGAAAATTACATAGTATGAGTTTGTGTGAATTGCTGCGCGGTAAGAAAGGAAAGTTCTGGATGGGATGAACTGCATGTCCTCATTTGACTTTGTGCTTTTTCATATTGGCTTTTCCAAAAATTACTTTTGGGTCAAGAAAAGGAAATGGTATCAAAAAACAGTATCAGTATCAGGAGTCTATTTTATATGTACTCTATCACTGAGCTGTCTGCCTGTTCCATACTTACATCTGTACTTACCAATTAAAATATATTATTATTTTTCACGTGTACTTTGCATCATATTTTATCCTATTCACTTTAAATCTTAGGCAACAGATTATGCAAACAAAAATGTCAACAACCAATCTGGCAGAGCAAATTTGAAACAAGTTTGCTGGTTGTCTGTTAAGTGTACTTTTGCTTTCAATCTATGGAGGTAAGAAGTCACAAAATGACAAAACATGTTAAGAGCAAATACTGCCTGTTCTAGTCATATAAAGATCTGTGTCCTTTTGTGTTTGTTTTTGGTCCTCAGTGATAAAGGTCCTGGCTACTTCTTCATACGTTTTTCTGTTAAAGTTCCGTTATGATGGTTTAATTTATATAATATTAACTGAAATTTGACACCCATGGTTGTATCAATAGGGAAATGAAAAAGCACCTTATTTTCACAAATAATAACAGCATTTTATCTTAAGTTTTCCATTCAAGAAGTGTGACATTTGTGCTTAAAATTATCTGAAATTTGAATTAAAGTCACCAGTTTCTAATTACATTATTCTACACCACAAAATAAAAACTATATAAATAAGATAATCTGTACTTTATCTTCTACTACTATTAGTATGTTTAAAAAATTCATTTGAAATTTGGTTTGTCTTTGTTAAGAAGTATTCTTATTTATTAAATGTACTCAGCATATATATGTATAGTGTTTTAGATGCAGTCTCCTGAGTTATTGGAGAATTTAGTAAAATACTTTCACTCTCACTGGTAACAAAAACAGATAACAGCATTTGCTAAGTTTCTTGCTCCTAATTCTCAATGTGCTGTGGTGGTGAGACATGATTTATACTCTGTGCCTTCAGATTCTTTATCCTTCCAGCTGAAGTAGGTGTTTGTCTAAGTAAGCCAATGAACTCACTTTCTGATGTACGACAATAAATAGGCATTACTTATTTTTTTCTGTATTCAGTGGAAAACATGTACATTAATAAAATTGGATTGACAATAAAGACATTTATATCATTTTTGATAGTCATTTTTAGTTTTATATGTACCAAGTTATGTTTCATTATATGACAATTGAAGTATAAAACAATAACAAGCAGTCAATAAGTATTGAAAGAGGGAATCTTTGTGCACTGCTGATACACATGCCTATTCTGATAGTTATATAATATTCTATTAAAGAAGATAAAACTCTACAACTAGACCTACTATATAATGTGAATGCAACATGCTTCTTGCTGGGAATATATTCAAATGAAATAAAATCAACATCCTAAGATATATCAGTGTATTCATGTTTACTGCTGTACTCTGGACAATATTCAACAAAGTTTACATAGATGCCACAGCTCATTTCTAGAAAGCAACTGCAGAGCAGGTCCTACTGCTTAGTTACAGGAACTATCTTGAAAAAAAAAAATAACTGCAGGGTATAGAATAATAGTATATAAATAATGTGTATTTTGTTATTTAAATTCAATAACATTGAGGTTCTTTGTTCCTGTATATTTCACAGTAAAATTTGCCTTTGCAAGTTGATGTAATTCTATTATTTCCCTGAAAAGTTCAGTGATAGAAAGGGTATGATAAGCCACCAAATAATCAGCATTAGGCCACCAAATTTCATCATCAGAGAAAGTTACTGGAAATGAAGTCATTGACAGAATAGTTAGCTTCATAATATTTACTGGAACTTTCCCATTTTGTGTCTCTTATGGTGTACTATATATAGACAGCCTCATGACTTACATCACAGGAAAGCAAATTTTATACTTCAATAAGAAAGAATTGCCCAAATAAATGCAGTATCTTCTAAAAACACCCTAGTTAAAACGTTAATTAAGTCTAATTATTCCTTATTGTTTTAGACAGAAAAATATTTATATAAAGAAAATTTATGAGTATCTATGCCATAGCTAAATAGCTCATAATTTACTTTGGAATTTATGTATGAAAATATATTTCAAGGACACAAAATTCCTGGGGTTTATTGGGTCATCATCTTCACTAGACCAAGGTCCTATATCTCTCTTCAATAACAGAAGAAGTATATAAACAATACACAAACAGACATAGCAATGTTTCACAAACATATCTCAACCATGAACCTGTGTTCTTAGGTAAATGCTTACCAAGTGTTAGAAGTTCATATTTTGAGTAACTCGGGTGTCTTAGTCAGGGTTTCTATTCCTGGACAAAACATCATGACCAAGTACCAAGTTGGGGATGAAAGGGTTTATTCGGCTTACACTTTCATACTGCTGTTCATCACCAAGGAAGGCAGGACTGGAATTCAGGCAGGTCAAGAAGCAGGAGCTGATGCCGAGGCCATGGAGGGATGTTCTTTACTGGCTTGCTTCCCCTGGCTTGCTCAGCCTGCTCTCTTATAGAACCAAGACTACCAGCTCAGAGATGGCACCACCCACAAGGGGGCCTCCCCCCTTGATCATTAATTGAGAAAATGTCTTACAGCTGGATCTCATGGAGGCATTTCCCCAACTGAAGCTCCTTTCTCTGTGATAACTCCAGCCTGTGTCAAGTTGACACAAAACTAGCCAGTATTTCAGGCATCGGAGGATGTGATTAACAGGGGCTTTACACTTTGACTTTCCAAACACAATGCTTTTCTCCTCACATATCTTTTCTTAAAGAAATAGAGCCAGGCGGTGGCTCACACCTTTAATCCCAGCACTTGGAAGGCAGAGGCAGGCTGATTTCTGAGTTTGAGGTCAGCCTGGTGTACAGAGTGTGTTCCAGGACAGCCAGGGCTATACAGAAAAGCCCTGTCTCAAATATATATATATATATATATATATATATATATATATATATATATCCCTGACTTTGAGAGAGATCTCAAGGATAATACATTGGAAAGGTTGAAGGGATGGAAGGGAAGAGAAAAATTATGTAACTCCATTTTAATTTAAATATATAGAAAGTTTAAATATAATACATAAATATAATTCTATAGCTCATTTTAATTTCTATGAGTAGGTTTATATAAATGGATTAGTTTTGCATGAATACTCACAGATTTCAATTCAAACCCTATAATTTTAAAAGTATATTTTAAGATAAATTAAATAAAGAAGTAAATGAAACTATGAATTTTAGTACTTATCTTTTATTATACTTCAATTATTATGATAACTGTTGTTATTTAGTATATTTTCTTGGAAAATGTAAAATGCTTTTCAGTAGTAAATTTCCTCCAATATAACTAGGTTATTCACTTTGAAATGTTTAAAAAAGAATTGAACTATATAAGCTGAGTCCTAAATTAAAATAATACTCATTTTGATTTATGAGTAATAAGGCATGTGCAAATATACCAACACTCCCAGCAGACATACTCATCCATACCTTCTCCTCTTAAAGAAATAGAGGCCCTGAATTTAAGAGAGAATATGTGGATAACATATTGAAAAAATTAAATGAAGGAAAGAGAAGAGAAAGGTTAAATAATTCTGTTTTAATGTACGGCTATAAAAATTATATATAATTATATAGATATAATTCTATAACTCATTTTTGTAACTCTACTTTTCTTGATGACAAATTCTTAGACTCTGATAATTCCTAGGTTTTCAGTCTGTTTAGTTCCTCTGGATGATCTTACCCAGATGCAGTACCTTTAAATGTGGAAGCATGCCACAAAAACAAAAAGAAATGGAAACCTTGTTTTGTTTTATTTTTTTGATACATTTGTATATTCTGCATTGTCAGATGGGAAGAAGAGATGTTTATGGGAAATAGTTATTTCTTTAGCTTGCTAAATAAGTATCCCATTTGAATTTGGGAAAAAGCTTTGCACAGTAAGAATCAAGATGTTCATGTATGTGATAATCCACAACTTAATGAATAAATCCAGTAACAACATAGAGATGATTTTATAAAAACAAGTATACTATATTGCAATATGCTGAAGAAAAGAAAATTGAAAATAATATTCTCTATTTTATCACTGGTCTTAGGAAAGCAAAGATAAAGTAAATAAAAATAAAAATGCATAGAAAGTTCCTAAACAGAATCGGTATATGTTTAGTAAATGACACACAGGAAGAGCAGAAATACAATTAATTGGCTACTGTAGGTATGTCCTCATATAGAAGTCATATATGAAAGTATGAGGTCACATCTGTTTCTTGCACACTCCCCTCCCCGCAACTTCAGCACATGACTCATACATACTTAACATTTGAGCACATAGTATTACTGATGAGATCCCACAGCATCAGCTACAGCATCATTGCTCAGTATTGAAGCAGACAGGAGCTAGGCAATGCAAGGTAAGGCAAGGCAATGGAACTGATCACTGTACATTGGATTATAACTTAAAAGTGTCCCTGAAATTATCATCTACATGAACAGTAACTTTCTGTGAAAGCAAAGCAGGGTATCTCCTGCAATAATATCCAAGGCTAATTTTTTAATACTTGTTTCAATGGTAAAGTTTTCTATTTCATGCATGCTACCAACATTATATCTTCCAGCTCCACTTAGGTACTCGATTCCTTTTATCTCATTTTTTAAAGGAAAAAAAATCTAACTTGATCTGGTATAAAACTGACCGAGTTTTCACAAAAAATTATGATTCTGGATTTAATTTTCAATGTTTATTACAAAATTCAGAATGAAGTTCAGTGCTTCCGAGTTTGTCTATTTCAAAATATTAATCCAAGTTTATTTTTAGAATAGAAATGTGTAAAAAGGCAATAGTAAACTAACATGTCTGGCAGTGGTTCAAGGAGGCTCAGCACTATGTCAAAGGCATACTTACTAATGGATATTTTCAGCCAGGTTTCAATAATTCAGAGTAACCTCCTCTCTCAAAATAATTGAAACACTTTTTAATGTCTTGAGAATTTCATATGGTATATTTTGACCATATTTACTCCTCCACTCCTCCTAGATTCATGTCCCCTTACATAGCCACCCATGTTTGGGTCTTCATTTGTGTGTGTGTGTGTGT
Source organism: Mus pahari (assembly GCF_900095145.1). NCBI lineage: Eukaryota > Metazoa > Chordata > Mammalia > Rodentia > Muridae > Mus > Mus pahari. The sequence continues at coordinate 74,461,004 of NC_034602.1, read as the reverse complement.
GTGTGTGTGTATAACATGCATAAACAGGGGCTGGAGAGATGGCTTAGTAGTACTTGCTGCCAGATCATGAATACCAGATGTCATATACTAGTACCCATGTAACAAGCCATACTTTCCACAACATGCCTTTAATTCAAATCAGATGAATTAAGCAACATCTTCTAGCATCAAAACATATAACAACTGCATGTACTTTCCCACATAAATGTACATATATTCCCATACAGGCATAAGCATTACAAAAAAAACAATAAATGCATTGTCTTAGTGATTTTTATTATTGTTATAAAAGCCATGACCAAAGAAAACTCAGGAAAAAATATTTACAGCTTATAGTCCATCATCCAGCCAAAACAGGGTAGGGAAATAAGCTAGCAACCTGGAGTCAGGAACTGATGTGGAGACCATAGGGGACTACTGCTTACTGGCTTGCTCCTCATGGTTTGCTCTGTCTGCTTTCTTCTACAAGTCATGACCACCTGCCTTTGGATGACAGTGCCCACAATGAGATGGGCTCTCTGAAATTCATTAATCAAAAAAAAAAAAAAATCCTAAAGCTTGCCTATAGGAAAATATAGTGTGGGGGGGGCGTTTCTTAAGTTCCAGTGAGATTCCAATATCAATAGAATAGAGGAAGCCAGCAGCCTTGAACCAGACCAACAAGTCATTGGAATGAATATTTATTTGCAAGCAAAGAAGTGTGCACCAAATGATATATTGTGGAACACACTGCAATACAGCTTCCCAAAGAGAATTGTTTTCCTTTGGTGAAAGAAATGTTGCAAGGATGGAGGGCAGGTATGAGGGGAGGGGAGTATGATTGGCATGCATGGTGTAGAATTATAGAGAACTAAGTTTAAATTTTAAAATATAAAAAAATTTGAATATATAATAATTATATGAACATATGCTATATAACTATATAAAATATACTATATACTATATATATATGGAGAGAGAGAGAGAGAGAGAGAGAGAGAGAGAGAGAGAGAGAGAGAGAGAGAGAGAAATTTAATTTCCAGGCAAAGGTTTCCTTGGAAAAAAACATTTAAAAAGATATTCTGAGAGAGAAAGACATATAAAATTGAGGGGCATTTGATAGCTGGTATGGAAAACAATGCAGTAGATCTTTTCTAAAATATATGAAAACGATCTGCATAAGGTCTCCAAATAATGAGAAATAAGGAGTTCCAACTGACCATCTTCATGCCACCAAATTTTAGTACAGGTACGGGGTGATATCCAATTGAGTTGTCGGCCAAAGGGTCACAAATCCCAAAATAACCCAGCTAGTTGATAAAAAATAGGTTGTTTTCCACAAACTGACAGTGATTTCTCATAGCTGAAGCTAACATCCACACAACTCCTTGAAAATGGAGGCAGCCAGCTGGCGCCTACACAGGACCTTCATTCTCACACACTGGTGTCTTTAATATTTGGAGGTTCCCTGTAGGCCACCAGAAAAGAAACATAATTGCCAGCACAGCCACAAAACCTTTGATCTACAATCTGCCCTACTTGCAAAATATGCTAGGGCAATTGTGCCACATGGAAGCAATTAGCCAACTGATTTAAGGTGCTTAAGGAGGACTCCCTGAGGTAGAACCTATATCCAATACTGCTTGAGTGGCCAGGACTGAGACTAGATAGCCCAGAAAAGTAAGGTAAAACTGAAATCTACTGGGTGTTGTTGTTGTTGTTGTTGTTGTTGTTGTTTTATAACAATAAATGATTCCTAGTTGTGGGACCGTGAAAGGCAGCCTGTTTTTGTTGAGCAAGCTTGCTCTGGAGACCTGGTAGAAAACTCTACAAGGGACAGAACAGTGAGCCACGTTCTCAGAGACAGGTTCCGGACCCCACAGGGCCCCCAACTCCATAATACTGTGACTATCATCACTCAGACAAAGTCCCAAGCTCCTGGCATTCTAGCTAGACTCCACCCTTACAGTTACCTGACAATAGCCAGTTATGCTCCTCCCCACAGCTACCCTGCAACTGCAAAGTAGCCCAGTCCACTATAAAAGGGGCTCTTTGGCCCCTCCTCTCTCTCTCTTAAGCTCTCACCTCTCTCATTCTTATCTCTAGGTCTCCTTTTGCCCCTGCCTTCCCCCCTTCTCTCTACATGGCCATGGCCAGCCCTCTCTTTCTTTAACCTTCTCTCTTTCTTTCTGCCTTTCTACAATAAAGCTCTAAAACCATAGACCGTCTCTGCTCATCAAGAACCACTGTTTTTGAACTTCAGGATAGGCTTTCCCTGAAGAACTGGGTCTAACCTCTCATTGGAAGGCCTTCCTGTGCTCTAGCCATGGACTAGACCAAGAACTCTGGCCCGCTTGGGAAGCACCCAGTGCCCCCTCTTCCTTTGCCCACTGCTCCCTTCACAGCCCACAGAACCCCCACTTTGTTCTCAGATCTTACATGACATAGCAGATTCTGGGATGTCTGAGACTGGAAACCTGTTATCTCTGGCCTCTGTGAGAACCAGAGACCTCAGACTGCCCCTGTCCACCACCACTCCCCTCAACCGCCCCCTCCCCCCAGGGCTAGTGCCATAGCTCCACACAGCCAGACACCCACTGGGGGCTGTGTGGAGAGTTTGAGGCTGTCCTCCACATCTGCCTGCCCAGAGCACTGGAACTCTGCTGGGATATAGGTTCTCTCCCACCCTCTTTATTCCCCCATGCCCAGTGCCTGACACCTAGTGACATTCTTCCATACTCATAGATCTGTGGCTTATTCAGCCAGCAACACTGAAGCTTCCTCATGCAACAGATGGAAACAAATACAGAGACCTACAACCAGACACTACATGCAGAGAGAGACCTGGGAGCACATGTCTTTCAATAGGATGACTTTACTAAGTCCCTACCCTCAGAGCTCAGGGATCCCTGGGAAAATGAGGCAGAAGACTGTAAGAGCCAGAGGTAATGGAGAACATAAAGAGAACAAAGCTCTTTAAATCAACTGAGCAAGGCACTTATGAACCCACAGAGACTAAAGGAACTGGCACAGGGCCAGCATGAGTCTACATGAGGTCCTCTGAATATATATTATAGCTTTTAGTTCAGTATTTTTGGGAACTTCTGAATGTGTTTAAGAGTTGGGCTCTGATTCTTGGGCCTATCCTTGTGATCTTTTTCATCTGTTGGTTTGCCTTGTCCATTTTCAATATGATGGTTTTCATTTTATCATAGTATATTTTATTTTGTTATGTCTCATTGGTATCTTTTAGAAGATTGCTCATTTCTAATGAGAGGCTTTTGTAGAACCATATGGGAGGAGAGGTGTGGAAGAACTGAAAAGAATAGATTGAGTAAAAACTTTAATCGGGGTACATTGTATGAGAAAATAATCCTTTTCAATAAAAGGAGAAAAATAAAATTCATGTTTCTAAATAATTTACTAAGAATCTATGAATTCAATTAACTTTACATATGTATTTTATTGATATATTAAATTTGAATTTCTGTGTTCTTGATTATTTTTCTTAGTTTGATTATCACCATTGATTAAAAACACACTCAAATAATTGTGCTATTAATCATTATTTTTAATTATTCCTATTACTTTCTCAGATAACAATGTAATTATATTCTTTCACTCTGCCCTTTCCTCTCCAAAACCTCTCATATAGCCCTGGATGCTATCTTTCAAATTAATAGCATATTATTAACTAATTAGTGTTATATACATAAGCTTCTAAATATATAGCTATAGATTACTCAGTTATACAGTGAAAAAAAGTACTGGGAAGTTAATAAACTTGGTCAAAAAGATGTAACAAAAGTCTCTGGGTTATGTGGAAAGTTTTCCAGAGTTCAAAAGAACATGGATATAATAGGTTTTCTTAGATCAAGTCATATGCTTATGTAATTTTTTCTTGAAACACACACTCAGACATTTCCTTCTGCCCTCTGACTGCACTGGATGAGTCAAGCAAATAAATTGATGATTGGAAATTTTGTCTTAAACTTTACTGAGCATCATATGCAATTGTTCAATATGGAGTTTGCTGAGTTAAATAGTTGATGTCTGTAATAGTGTTTATACTTATTTCTAAAACAAGTCATTAAAAACTTATACTGCGCTGGTGAGATGGCTCAGTGGGTAAGAGCACCCGACTGCTCTTCCGAAGGTCCAGAGTTCAAATCCCAGCAACCACATGGTGGCTCACAACCACCCATA
>NC_034602.1:74430268-74455869 GCF_900095145.1 Mus pahari | reverse complement strand
GTCTTGCAAACTTTATATGACCCAGCACAGGGGAACACCAGGGCCAAGTAGTGGGAGTGGGTAGGTAGGGAACCAGGGGCCAGGGGAGGGTATGGGGAACTTTCGGGATAGCATTTGAAATGTAAATAAGGAAAATAATAATAATAAAAAAGAACTAAAAGAATTGGATGATTGTTGGGAAGATGTGATGGATGTTAAGTATTGACTGGTTCATTCGGGGTTTTGATTTATCTGCATCACTTCTAATATGAAACTCTAGCAAACACTACCCCACAGCTTACACTGAATTAAACCTAAAGTTGGTACAGTGTCATAACCACTAAACTCTCTCTCCTTTGTGGTTGACATATGGCAGATTGCAAGTGTTTAATATTTTGCTGAGATTTTGTGTGTGTGTGTGTGTGTGTGTGTGTGTGTAGGTGTTTGTGTAAGTACTATTTTGTGCTGAAGATATTATTGAGATATATTTTTATTCTTACTCTAGTTATTTCTTTACTATATCTATTATTGCCTGAAGATATAGTGTTTCTAATGGAAGGGATGTGGTCGCCAAGGTGGTAAGTGTAAAAGGAGAAACTGGCTTGTTCATAAACAATAAATCTGGTGCCCCTGTGCTTGTGTATAGCCTGGAGATGAACAAGGAATAATCAAGGATACACCGGAACCAGGGGACTCTTTAGAGTTTCAGGTTCATATAGAAGCTGGTTCATTTCTTTGCTTTAACTCTCTATTTTTCCTAACCCATAAGTTTACTTAGGTCAATGTTTTGTTGCCAATATTGTGATTCTTTTAGTAAATACTTGAATAAGATTAACATAGTGAACAATGGAAAAAATGGTAGTCATTAATTTGCTTAGAACACTTATTGATAATCAAGTGAGATTCATAACCACTTTATAATAATTAATAATGTATTGTTCTTCATATTACAACTAAGAACAAATGTAGACCCCTTTCTGTGATTTTTTCTTTTTGCAATGGAAAATGTAAAAAATACCAAATTAGGCCATCTACCTTTTATGAGTACTATGGTCAAATAAATACTACACATTTTTAAACCGTCAGTTAAAATATCAGTTTCTCAATTTCTAGGACGGAATCATATTTTTCTCTTACTATATTCTATGTTTATTTTCTCACACTGCAAAGTACTGTTACAAAATACCATAGGCTGATTAGATTATGAAAAGAGAGAAACTTAATGCTGACATTTCTGTCAGCTGACTCCAAGACACGGTGACAACTAGAGGTCCATCTCATGGTTTGAAAATTGGTAGCTTTTACCTTCATCCTGATATAGTGAAAGGGCAAGGTAGCTCACTGGTGGCTCTTTTGTAAAAGTATTGCTGTCATTCTCAGAGACATAAAACTCATAATCCAAATAACTCAATAAGACCATACCAACTAACAGCACGGCACAGATTATCAATGTCTACGTCTCATATTTTCAGGTACACAGGTGTTCAAAATATATAACCCTGCTTTCACATTTCCAATGTCTATATTGTAGAAATATGCATTAATTCTTATGAGTACATTGTGTCCAATTTTCACTAATTAAACAATTTTATTTATTTTGTTTCTAGCTTTCAAGTCTTCACTCATATTTTAGGATTATATCTAGTATGTGATAAGGACTCAATAAATATATGACTTTATCTTTGCAAAATAATAAATGACTCCTTCAGCACAGACATGACCTTGTTAGATAAATTAAAATATAGTGGATATATATATAACAATATTATAATATCAAGAAAACTAAGACAAATATTAGCACATGGTGCTATTGAAGAAAAATAACATTTCTAGTCTTCTTTGGTAGATGCCAGGAGATTCTGATTAGAATATTTGTTCTCATATACCTTCTACCACAGCCCCTGGTCCTCTATCATTCTCTATAGCCTGGGTTGGCTGCATACTCACAGTAATAGTCTTGTCTCATCTGAGAGTTCCGATTTAGAAGTACTAACCACTGGACAACCTGAGAAGTCTCTCGTGAATTTATTCAGCCGTTTCCAGCTTGCTTTCTCACCCATCATACACTATTAATCAACCATGGGGTCCATGATTAATACAGAAATATATTCACCTGTTGTTTTTAAACAACTATCTTAAGACTCATCCCAGAAACATAATTTATGTTTAAAATAACATCTCTTCCATAGTGATAAAAGCAGTGGTAGAAACACTGTTCTTTAGTAAAAGTAATGTCTGTGGAAATGAATGAATAGGAGGCAATTCCTATACAATTTTTATTTCTTCTCTGAAAAAAAAAATAGTGAAGTTAAATCTTGGACATGAAAACAAAGACAGCTTGGGGGGGAACTAGCCAAAACTAAGATTTATAAAGTTTCATCATGAAAATTCACCAGCCTGTAAACTAAATAAAAAAAATTACAATATAAAACAGAATTTAAAATTCATGACTGTACACAGAAGACACAGTTGATTAAATAAAGATTTCAGTATCATGTGCTCCTCTATTAGATATTCACTCAAGAGGAACCAAAATCACAGCAAAATATTACCATTTTTCTTGATTGCTCAAACATATTAATTTGAAATGAATATCTCTATGACTGAAGACACCTTGAATTTTGTTTACAAGAGATATTCATTTCAAACTGGCCACATAAGTATCTCCATGGTAGAGAGTTTCTATAATGTTTGAAGGTTGCAATTAGGATTTTGTTGGGAGAAAAATCTATCAGTAGTCTCATCCAGTATTTGACCCTGCATTAGCATGTGACCTGCTAGATAAGTTGTTATTTCTACTACTTGGCATGAATGTTATAGAAACTAACCAACTATTTCTAAATTAGATTTGTTCTAGTTCCATGAGATAGACTTCATTTCTCATAACTTTGGTCAAAATCATGTAACTGAGGAAATCTTGGACCCTAGAAGGGGAATCTACTTTTGTTTCACTAAATGTTCTTCTTGTCAAATTGTCTTCTAAACAATTATGTTAAGTACATTGATATATACTGTTATTGTTTTCATTCAGAGAAGCCTATTTTTCCAGTGGGTAGTGGTTAATGAGAGACTTATATGTAAGTGCTGAGAACAACTGACTATGTGTGTTCACTTACAGACACGTCATCTATATCAAATCTCTATCTAAGGACAGAGTATGTGGAAAACAACTGTGAAATTCTGTCTTCTAGATAGGACGTGGTTGATACATCAACTCATAGCCGTTATGGCTGCCTACACAAAACATATACATGACAAAATCAACAAAATTCTAGTAGCAATGAAGTAAGGGCTTCAGAGAGTTAACTCCTAGTAGAGTAGATAATGGCAATTGATGACTCCTGAAGAAGGAAAGTCCCTTTCCTTTAGATGAAGATGCTGATAGGATCCCTGTCACCAGGCCAGAAAAGAACTACAAGAAGAAGGTGCGGGAGGAAGAAGAGGATGCTGCCATGGGTTAGGTAAACCATAAAAATGTTTCCCTGATTACATAATGTTTGTATAATATTCTGTGCCTGCTTGAGACAAATGTCCACCTTCATAATATAAGGATGTCTATTTGAAATTCTATTTTGTTAATTTTTCCTGTGGCTAAAGAATTAAAAAATTAAAAGCTAAAGAGATGGTTCACTACTAGATGCCCCAGTGTAGGGGAATGCCAAAGCAGGAATATGGGAGTGGGTGGGAGGGTGGTGGAACCCCCTCATAGAAACAGGGGGAGGGGGTCGAATTAGGGGTTTACTGCCCAGGGGTAATCAGGAAAGGGAATAACATTTGAAATGTAAATAAAGAAAATATCAAAAGAAAGAAAGAAAGAAAAGAAAAGAAGAGAAGAGAAGAGAAGAGAAGAGAAGAGAAAAGAAAAGAAAAGAAAAGAAAAGAAAAGAAAAGAAAAGAAAAGAAAAGAAAAGAAAAGAAAAGAGAAATACATTCATTTCCAGAGGCTTTCATTAACAGAGAAGGATTTGGCAGAATGAGTCAAAGATAGTATATGCCCAACTAATACTAGAACAGACAGGAAAGAGAAGCAACTTAAGGGAACAGCACAGGAAGGAGAGGTAACAAGTCAGAAGTGTAGAGAGAGGGATAGTGTGAGCAGTATTTCCAGGACAGTTTTCAGTGATTGCTTGCAGGGAAAGACAGAGCAAGTCAGAGAATGAACAGGAGCTAGAAGATTAGAATAGACTGCCAGTGTAAGTCAATCAAAGCAATTGAGTCTGGAGAAGATAATTTGGGTCATTTGACTTGGAGAGGAATTTGGTCCAGAACAGCTGGGTTAATCCTGCCAGCTGGAGTTCAGAGAGAGCTAGAAAGGATGAGTTCATTCAGCAGTAAGCCTCTGAGATGGCAGTTATACCAGGTGAATAAAAGTTAAAGATACTTTTACACTCAATAATTCAGACAGTGTAGGTTTTCAATTTAACTGGGAAAACTACTTCTTTATCTTTTATCCTGTTACCAGTCTTGTCACAACAAGCCACACTATTATTATAATGCACAAGTGTGGAGATAGAATTGGTCACGGAATTTTCCTGTGTAATGAACTGAATGCCCAGGAATACAAGATGGTCCACAAGTCCTGTGAACACAGAAGGCAAATTTGTGTGTGTGTGTGTGTGTGTGTGTGTGTGTGTGTGTGTGTGTAGATAGTAAACAATGCCTATAGATGATATCCCTGTTGTAAGGATGAACAGTTGGCTCAGGGCTAGGACAGTTGTCTATGCTTCGAATCTGAGTTACTAAATGCATACAAGTTAGGTTTAATTTTCTGCATCTGTATTGGTTGTTGATTTCCTCCAACGTGTGGAAAATACAATTTGGAAGAGGATATGTCTCACTTAGACTGTAATACTTCATCAAGACGTCTCTTCTTAAAAAAGATATATGGGTGACATATGGTCTGAGTCTTTGAAAGTTTGGAAATGTCTCTCATCTTCATTTGTGAAACATGTCGAACAATTTTATTACATTTAGGTTGTCTTCTTCCCGAAACTGGGATGTTTTGATCTGGAAGGTAACATTTATGGACGAAAATGCTAGAATCTTTTCTTAGCAGTTTTACTGTGTTTAAGCTTGAACAGTTTTCATGTGACTCCAAAAGTTTCATGAGTTGACATCTTTACTTCAAGTACGGTGGTATTAAGGTGCTAAAAAGTTTAAGGGGTGATGGTACATTGATAATTTTTGCCAAAGAGAGAGTTAGTATAAAAAAGTCCAAGTTTTTCCTCTTTCTCACTGTAGCATCTTATGAGATGCTAAAATACAAAGAAAGAGAAATATAGACTGAAAGTGAGACTGTATGAAGCAGCTAACAGGTAGGCTTCATCCATGTTGATCTGGGGCTTTCTGGTAAGGTAATAACTTTCCATCACCCATGATCTACTAGGAAGAACAACAAAATCAAGGGTTTGTTGAGTTGAACAGTGATGGGCTTCTTATTTTCAAATATTGTAATTGTCCATAATGAGTGAACAGGTTTGTTTAACATACCCATAGAAGAAATTACAACTATATTAACTTATGATTGAAGAGTTTTGCCTCATCTAGCATCTCTCACAATCACAATTCAGCTCTCAACTAGATACATAGAGTATTGGGACAACTAACCATGTTCTAGAATGTGTACCATACAGACCCACTAACTACATAAAGATTTTTCTTCATGAAACTGAGTAATAAATATAGCACTAGAAAATGAAGCAATATAAAATCTTACAAAATAAGCACTCTATTCCTAAATCTAGTAATTTGATGATTTTCAGTGTTCATAATATCTTTGTCGTTTGTTTAATATCTATAGTGGTTATTCCAGTGAGTCTCTTTAGCTGTCAATGGACTATTATAAACTCTATCCCAGTATGTTCAGAAAGAATTGGATTGATATTCTGGAACACTCAAGAATGATTAGCAGCTCATGCTCTTGCTGTATCATCATGCTTTCCCCTTCTTATTTCATATAAGATTCTGATGGCACTAGAAGAAATTGGATTCTTTCTGATACTCAAAGATAGAATTATCTGGATTCTAAAATAAACATAATAATCCTATAAAATATCTAACTGAAAACATATCACTTCAGATATGTCTATGTCTTCCTTCTGTGCCATACTTAGTTAAAAATTTAATTAAGCTCAATTTAAAACAACAATAGTATTCAGATTAAGTGTTTTTATAAAGGAAAGTTTTTATATGAAAATGGAAGAAGAAAGCTTAAAGAGTCTAATGAGAATATTGAAGTTACCAAGACATTAATAGCAGACGGAGTCTACTCTCTTGAGAACTAGGAATACCAGAGTAAGACTGTGATTCTCAGAATCCAAAGCCTTGAACCTCTATCCAGAGTACCAGTGCTTTTCCATCATGACATGAATTCTATGGCAGGCTGTCATGGACTTTCATTCATGGTAGTGGGAAGGGACTAGTTACAGTAATGACAATATTCAAAGGTAATTCATCTCTAAGGTACAAGAAAGGAAATCTGGAGCTGGTTGTTCTCTTTTGCTAAGGACATTGGCAAATAATGAGAGCTGGCTTTTGTTACTACTTAGGACTTCCAATCTCTCTTCATGTTTTCATAGCAGAAACTAAGAATGAACTACATAACAGAGGGCATAGGAAATTTAGTTTCCAGAATTCTATATCTGAAAAAAAATCTGTGCAATTGTGGAAGGGTAGATTAAGTGTTAAAACCTACTGATGGCTGCTAGCAGTTTAGATCAGTTAGAAGAAAGTGACAGAAACTCAGAGGTCCTCCAGGGAGCTAAACGACAAAGAATATTTGAATATTATAAAACCATGATCAGTAGCCGTGTTAAATATCTGTCTATTGAAGCTTCCATTGGTATATGGTTTAGGCTACAGTGATGTTTTTGAATCTTACATCAAGAGTGGAATTGGAAGGACTTCAGTGACTGATTCACAAGAATCTATCATACAAATCTAAGCTGGAGTGAAACATTTAATTTTCTGAATTATCAGATTAAATTTGTTTGAACTACAGAAAGGCATTTTAAAAATGAGCAATATTAATGTGGAACTATTTTCCTTTTTGTTTATCTGATGAAATAATATTTGTAGTATGAATATGCAGGGAAGAAACAATAACACATATCTTTGTTTTGTGGCTGAAAAAAATCCTTAGATATTATTTTCAGGGAAGAGGAACACCTGGTGTTTGGTTTAAAAAGAGAAATTTTATGTAAATTATTTTGTACACTCACCCTGGAAGAGCTGCTTAATTTCTCCCAAACACTCATTATAATGAATTATCATTGATTTTTATCATTGATTTTGTATTTCTTCCTTTTTTATTTCTTTTTTCTTCAGTTATATTTCAAATATTGTCACCTTTCCTAGTTTCTCCTCCAAAAACCCCTTATCCCTTCCCTCCACCCCCTTTCCCCTGCTTATCAGCCCACCCACTCCTACTTCCTGGCCCTGGTATTCCCCTATACTGGGGCATAGAACCTTCACAGGACCAAGGGCCTCTCCTCCCATCAATGACCAACTTGGCCATCCTCTGCTACAAATGCAGCTAGAGACATGAGTCCCACCATGTGTTATTGTTGTTTTAGTTTGGTTTGGTTTTGATTTCTGGTTTTTGGTTTTTGGTTTTTGGTTTTTGGTCTTTGGTTTTTGGTTTTTGGTTTTTGGTTTTTGGTTTTTGGTTTTTGGTTTTTGGTTTTTGTGTTTTTGTGTTTTTGTTTGTGTTTTTGTTTGTGTTTGTTTTTGTTTTTGTTTTGTTTTGGTTGGTAGTTTAGTCCCAGTGAGCTCTAGGGGTACTGGCTAGCTCATTGTTGTTCCTCCTGTGGGGATGCAAACCCCTTCAGCTCCTTGGATACTTTCTTTAGCTCTTCCATTGGAAAGCCTGTGCTCTGTCCAATGGATCGTATTTGAGAATTCATGTATTGTCTTAATTTTTATAATATTGTCAGCAAAATGTTTGTTTACAGTAAAAGTAAGTAGGTATTTGTTGAACTAAATAAAACTAAATAAAATTTTCATTTGTACCATACTTGGAATTTTAAAATAAATATTTTATTTTATATATATTAGAGGAAACAAAGATTATAAGCAATTTCACAAAAATTAAATTGTTGGTTCTTCCATCAAATTTAAAATTGCAAGAAATATGTCACATTTTAGCAACTTTGTTCACTTAATAAGAGACTTAACATGCTCCCCAAAAGAGTGCTGAAAACTTTACCCCTATAATGTCCAACTCTGAACTTTCCCTTGGCAAAATACTACACTAGGCCTCTGATATGGTAAGGTAAAATCACACATCGAAATACAGAACAATAGTCTAGTGAGATTGTTAAGCATGTAAAGTCTCTTGTTGCCAAATATAATAACCTGAGATCAGTAGGGAGAATCAATTTCAGAAGTATGGTTTCTGACTTACAACTATGCACCATGACATATGCTCCTAAAATAAGTAAATGAATGCAATGTTTATTTTAAAAGGCATAAGCAATAGTCTATTCCAGATGTTGAGGTCCCACTGAAAATTCAAAACTCATGTTAAAAACAAATACTATTTTCCCACCATGACAAATTGATAGTTGAGGACTCGGCCATAAACTAGACACTTAATCCACATCCTCTGAGGGTTAGGGAACATTATAGAACAGATAAAAGAAAGAGTATAACATCTGGAAGACAGAGAGAAGTGTGACAAAATTTCATCCTCTTGATATAACATCGTAATCATGGGCTCACAGCAGCCGTGGTTACTTGCACTGCACCTACACAAGACAGGTGCTGTCAGTAGTTAGTAAGGGATAAGAGAGAAACACATGGGACCTTACTCCCTACTGATGTTCTTGACAGATTCTGGAAGAGGGAGAGTCAGTCTTCAGTTGTGTACCCACTGGTGATTCCAATTGGCTTCATGTCCACAAAGATGTCTCTGCCAAAAATTCAGCAGGCTGCAAAACAAAACAAATGGAAAAGAATGTAGGAAACAGATTTGCATGGCTTGGGAGTGAGGGGCTCAGTGTGCTTCTAGGAGAATGGAAGAGTGGGAATAATCGGAACATATTATATACGTTAGGAAACTATCAATGCAATGAATGTCTTTAACAACCCCATCCCCTCAAGAAATATATGAACTCCAGCTTGTTTCTTTGGACCATTTGCTTGGAAAACTTTTGTACAGCCCTTTACTCTGAATTATTGTCTCTCTTGGCCATGAGGTGTGTTTCTTGAATGCAGCAAAAAGGGTGGATCCTCTTCACTTGTCCAGTCCCTTAGCTCACGACTTTTTATTGGGAAATTGAGTCCATTGATGCTGAGTGATAGTATAGACCAATAATTTTTAAGTTCCTGTTATTCTTGTTGTTGGAGATGGTAGTGTGTGTGTGTGTGTGTGTGATTCTCTTCTTTTGGGTTTGTTATGAGATGTTGAATTTCTTGTGTTTTCTTGTATGTAGTTACCTTCCTTGAGTTGGAGTTTTCCTTCCAGTATTCTCTGTAGGACCTGAGAAAGATAGTGTATAAGTTTGGTTTTATCATGGAATTTCTTGGTTTCTCCATCTATGGTGACGGAGAGTTTTGCTGGGTATAGTAGCCTGGGCTGGCATTTGTGTTTTCTTAGGGTCTATATGACATCTGTCTAGAATATTCTAGCTTTTGGAGTCTGTTGAGAAGTCATATAATTCTATTAGATTTGTGTTTAAATGTTATTTGGCCTTTTCCCCTTACAGACTTTAATATTCTTTGATTGCCTTATGCATTTATTATTTTAATTATTATATTACAGGAGGATTGGTCCTATCTATTTTGTGTTTAGCAGGCTTCTTGTACATTTATGGCCACCTCTTACTTTCAGTTAGGGAAATTTTCTTCTAAGATTTTGTTGATGATGTTTTCTGGCCCTTTGAGCTGGAAATCTTCACTCTCTTCTATTCCTATTATTCTTAGGATTGATATTTTCATTGTATCCTGAATTTCCTGGATCTCTTGGGTTTGGAGCTTTTAACAGTTTGTGTTTTCTTTGACCAATGTCACCTGACATTCTATATTCTATCTCTTGTATTCTGTTGGTAATACTTGCATTTGTAGTTTCTGATGTATTTCCTATGTCCTCCATCTCCAAAGTTGCCAATATTTGTGTTTTTGTTATTGTTTCTATTCCCATTTTTAGGTATAAGGTGGTTTTGTTCAATTCCTTCACCTGCTTAATTTTTTTCTCTGTATACCTTTAAGGTGTTTATGTGTTTCGTTTTTAAGGAATATTGCCTTTTTGCCTGTGCTTTCCTGAATTTCTTTAAAGGAGTTAATTATATCCTCTCAAAATCCCTCTATCATCTTCGTTAGATGAGATTTTAGGTCAGAAACTGGCTTTTCAGGTGTGTTAGTCTATATAGGACTTGCTGTGGTGTACTGCTTACTGATGGTGTGAAAATGTATTCGCTTTTATTTCTTATGTTCTTGTGCTTTTATCTTACCTTATACTTAACTCTGGTCTGGGTATCTCTGACTGGAGCAGGTCTCCTTGGAGGCAGGTAGATTTCTGTGACATGTGTTAGGGTGTTAGGGCAGGCCTCCTGGGAGGTAGGTAGTACCCTGGTTAGAAGGGGGCCTCCCGTGTCTCTGGGCAGAGCAATCCTCATATATCCCTGGTTAAGGCAGACCTCCTGTGCTCCTGGTTGGGCAAACCTCCTGGGAGTCAGGCACGCTTTGAGTTCCAGGGACAGAATCTGCCTCAGTTGCTGATGAAGGTGCAAATCAGGAGGGATACATTATATCAATCAGAATAGTTAAGATCAAAAACTCACATGACATCACATGCTGGCAAAGATGTGAAGAAAGAGGAACACATCTTCATTGCTGATGGGATTGCAAACTGGTACAACCACTCTGGAAATAAATCTGGCAGTTCCTCAGATTATTGGAAATTGTTCTACGTGAAGATCCAGCTATACCACTTATAGGAATAAATCCAGAAGATACTCCACCATGCAACAAAACAGGTGCTGAACTATGTTCATAGCAACCTTATTTATAATAGCTAGAAACTGAAAACGACTTAGATGTCTCTCACTGGAAGAATGGATATAGAAAATGGTTCATTTACATCATTTGTATACTATTCAGCTATTAAAAATGAGGACATCATGAATTTTGCAGACAAATGGATGAAACTAGAAAATATTGTCCTGAGTGAGGTTACCCAGACCCCGAAGAACATGATTGTATGTACTCACAGATAAGTGGATATTAGTCAAAGGGTACAGAATAGCCAAAATTCAACCCATAGTTCATAAGACATTTAACAAGGAGGTAGGCCAAAGTAATGCTTGAATCCTTCTAAGAAGTGGGAAACAAAATAGTCACGGGAGTCAGAGGAAGAGACAGACCTGGTAAGAGAGCTAAGGGAGAAGGCCAAAGGGGGATAGGATCAAGTATGGAGGAGGGAACAGGGGAGAATCCCAAAGGGCCAGGATGGTGAATGGAAATATGCAACTTCTCGGGGAGGGAGGTGGGGATACCTTCTAGAAAATCCCAGAGACCTGGGTTGTGAAAGAATCCCAGGACTCAATGGGGGTAACCTTAGCCAAATTGCCCAAGAGTGGGGAGAGGGAACTCAAACAGTTCACCTCCAGTTGTTAGATAGCGTCCCAAGTGAAGGGACAGGGATGCTAACTCAAAGTCAAAATTTCTGGCTCAGAATTGTTCCCGTCTAAAAAGAAATGCAGGGAAAAAAACGGAGAAGAGAATGAAGGAAAGCCTGCTCAGTGACCAGTCCAACTTGGCATCATCTCACGGACAGGCATCAAGTCCTGACACTATTACAGGATGCTGTGGTGTGCTTACAGACAGAAGCCTAGCATGGCTGTCCTCTGAGAAGCCCTTCCGGCAGCTGCCTGAGACAGGTGCAGATACTTTCCCCCAACCATTAGACTAAAGTCAGGGATCCCAATGGAGGAAATAGGTGAAGGATTGGAGTAGCTGAATGGTAGGACAACCCCATAGGAAAACCAGTAGTCTCAACTACCTCAGACCACGGAGGGGCCGGGCTCCTAGAGACTGAGCCACCACCCAGGCTTCATACAGGAACTGGTCAGAGGGCCCAGGCACATTATAGCAGAAAAGTGCCTCCTCTGGCCTCAGTGGCAGAAGATAGACCTAATCCTTGAGAGATTTGAGGCTCCAGGGAAAGGGGGATGCCCGGGATGGGGTGGAGTGGAGGGAGAGCAACTTTCTCAGAGGCAAAGGGAAGGGGGAATGGTATGAGGAACTGTGTGTGTGGGGGACTGGGGACTGGTGATGGCTGGAATGTAAATGAATAAAATAAAATAAAAATTCATAAGATCCATTGGTAGTGGATGACACTCAGAAAGCAGTGCATTCCAGATATAACAAACTGACACACATATGAACTCGCTGAGTCTGTGATAGCATGCTCTCAGGGCCTAACATGTTCAAAGCAAACAGAATCCCAGCAAGGAAACCTGGAAATGGGCCCAGAGGCCAAACCCTAACAGTGAAGCTATGTGCAACCGATTTCTCTGTGAAAGGGAGAAAAGACTTTTGGCCAAAGAAATGCCACTGAGTGTATCTACAACATGCCGAACTAGGTCTCAAGCCCAGGGGGAGTTGGCCCATACAACTACTGGTGTGTAAGTGTGTGTGTGTGTGTGTGTGTGTGCATTTTGTTTTGCTTTGTTCTGTTTTCATTTTGTTTTGTCTTATTGGACTTTTGTGACATTCTGTTTCTGTTTGGTTTTAAACATTTTTTTTTTGAGAGAAAGAAAGAAAGCATTTGTTTTATAAAGAGGTTGGGGGCATCTGGGAGGATGTGGGGGAGGGAGAAGAATAAAACCAAAACACATTGTATGAAAAAAGAAAAGAATATCGATTAAACAAATTTAATTAATAAAAAACTTAGAGTTGAAAATATAGATAAATATTAGTTAGTAAAAATATAGAAATCTGTGTAGCAGCTATTTAGCGATCTTGGCTGTAAAAAAAAAGTTTTATGGATAATAACTATGTAAAACAAGAACAATTTATCAATTTAACCAAAATTTTTACTAAATTAGAGAAAAGCTGGCATAAATGAGCATACAAAATTATGATTTAGTGAATTAGTTTTTGAGAATATGAGTTTTATTCAATGAAGTTAAAATTTTAACAGATGGTCCGTATTAAATATTCAGAGAGGGAACTATATTTGCAAGGTGAGCCAAATAATCAATAGTCAATTGTTTCAGATTTTTCTATTTGTTATACAAAACTGAGCAACTGACCCAAATAAATAATATAATTTGTAACTTTCAGTTACTGGAAAGATAGAACATTTAAGTTATTGATAGTTCCAACAAACACATTTAGAAGTATAGTTCTATAGTAAATGAATGGTTCAAAGTAAATAATGTAGAAAAATTTGCAAATGTATCAGCCATTTAAAACACTCTGACATGGTGTATGGTAATGGACTGTATTTCTTAAAATACATTACTACCAGGAAGTCCTTAGCACAAGACTACATGTCTAACCATACTGTATTACTTACTCTCAACTTTTATTCCTGAATAGAAAATAGTTTCTAGAGAACATACTATTTCCTGAAACAGGAAAGGAAAGAAGATTTTAGGATAGTCTGGCAACCAAAGGAAATGCAGACACTGGAGTCAAACATCACCGTAGCACTGAAGGCAAGGAGATTCTGTGTTTTAACATTTCAGAACTTCAGTCTCTCTTTTAGGTTTAGCTCCTGATAACTCCCTTACAGTGAAAACCAAACAAAATGTATAACAAATTAGAGAGATTTCACAGCTGAAGTTATGCAAAGAATGTTGTATATGTTTTTAAACTGTGTTGTCAACGTTTAATTCTTACTTTAATTGTATCTAGTTTTTATAGTATCTAGTGGTTCGTTAACTACACTTTAGCAGAGACATTTCTGAACTGCACAGAGCATGTGACTTACTATAAGAACACTATAATCACGTGATATAAATAAGGCTGCAAAAAACATAGTGGAGCAGCCCATGGTGGCACACGCCCAATCCCAGCACCTGGGAGGCAGAGGCAGGCGGATTTCTGAGTTCGAGGCCAGCCTAGTCTACAAAATGAGTTCCAGGACAGCCAGGGCTAAACAGAGAAACCCTGTCTCGAAAAATCAAAAAACAAAAAACCAAAACAACCCTCCCAAAACCAAAACCAACCAACCAACCAAACAAAAACGTAGTGGAGCATGTGTCCAAATGCCCGGCAGTGGTATAGCAGCTGGGTTTTCAGGTAGAACTATTTCCAATTCTCTGAGAAACTGCCAGTTTGATTTCCAAAGTGGTTTTACCAGCTTGCAGTCCCACCAGCAATGGAGGAGTGTTCCTCTTTCTCCACATCCTTGCCAGCATTTGTTATTACCTGAGGTTTTGATCTTAGCCATTCTGACTGGTGCGAGGTGGAATCTCAGGGTCATTTTTACTTGCATTTCCTTGATGACTATGGATGTTGAACATTTCTTTTTTTTTTTTTTAATTTATAATTTGTTTATTTCTTCACTAATTGATATCATTTTCTTTTCCTTTTGTTTTTAAAGGCATTTTTATTAGATATTTTCTTCATTTACATTTCAAATGCTATCCCCAAAGTCCTCTATACCCTCCCCCTGCCCTGTTCCCCAACCCACCCACTCCTGCTTCCTGGCCCTGGCATTCCCCTGTACTGGGGCATATGATCTTTGCAAGACCAAGGGCCTCTCCTCCCATTGATGGCCAACCACATGGAGTGGGGTGTGGAGTGGGGAGGAGTGTGGGATGTGGAGCAGTCAGATGGTGAAGGGGGAGGGACGGGTAATGGAATATAGAGTATAAATAATGAATTACACATAAAATTAAATTTAAAAAAATAGAGAAAGAAAGAAAGAAAGAAAGAAAGAAAGAAAGAAAGAAAGAAAGAAAGAAAGAAAGAAAGAAGAAATGAAAGAAAGCAGTATGGAAATACAGGTTCCATAGCATTATGTAAAGCAAGAAGCATCAAATCCTAAATAGGAATAGTAATATCTTCACTTTAAAATATAAACTATTAAAATAATTTTCTTTATTTTTATTTTTAAGGCAGAAAATTAAAAAAAAAATACAAGAGATCTCATAATTTACCAAAGTCAGAGAACACATACTGAGAGTCCTTTTCCTTTTACAAATGCACTTGATGTAAGGATGGATGACAGCTTAAATGTCCACTTCTTTAAGATGTGTGACAACCAAGTTCCAACCAATGGTAAATTTTTAAAGCTGCCTTAAATCTGAAAGAACAATGAAGTTTAAAAAAAAAAAAAAAAAAAAAAAAAGAACTAACAGAAGTTCCAAAAAGTTTTTTGTTGAGCAGGCTTCTGTGCTGTGCAGTTAACTTTGCATGATTTCCCCACAGCCCAAGCTGAAATGTTATTAACTTCAGAAAATTGTTTCTGTTCCTGTATGTTGAGAGAAAAAGCAATTTTAAATGTTTATTTTATGTTTGAAATTTCTATTCATAAAGAAAAGGTAGAAATATTATTGCTGACTTCCATTTGCAGCTCAAACCACAACAATGCACATTCACACACTGGTTTAATACAGCATGCATCTGATGCATAAAAAAAAAAAAAATCCACACATATGCTTTGCTCATTAAAACAGGCACAACGACATTAACAATACTTTTACGTTCATGAAGAGAAAGGATGCCAGTGCCATTTGCATACTCCCATGTGTGAATGAATACATCTTTGCTGGTTGGAGGTCCATAGAACTATTACCGAAATAAAACGTAGGAGAGTGGAGATTCTCTTCATTCATGTTAATGAACTGAGACCCATTGCTAATTACTAGTTTTTCCACTGATATGTAAATTGGGAACTAAAACAAAGAGGAATATTCGCTACCAGTACAATGTGCATTGTGTACATATCAATGGATGACTTGTGTGGAAGATGGTATTGTAATGGCTCATTATACATTTCAGTACAGTTTATGGGCTAAACAAAGTGCATAAAATGCATAAAACCTGTTGATTATGGTGTGTATTAGTAAACTACAACTCAAACATTTTTAATAAAGCAAAATCACTATCTTTTGGTATACATTTCTATTGACACAAAACTGTTCAACTCATGTAATGAATGAGTCACACTCCAGTGACCTAAGTGGACTTAACATTTTTCTCTACAATTTACATCATCAAAACACACACACACACACACACATGCATGCACAAATACACACACTCACACATGCACATGAACACACACACACCTTCAGTAACTTCAGTTATTAGTATTACAAACTGAATTCAAGAAATCCAATTTTCTCAGAATTTGAAAGATTTGTATTCATATTAAACAAAGTAAATAGTATGACAGTATAAAGCAGTGAAAATAGAATTCAAATACTATGTTTTAACATGTATAAATATTAATGCTGCTTATGTATATATATGTGCATACATGTGTTATATAACATATGTAGTAAATAATATATTTACATATATTATAATTTATGGCACTGAAAACTTTTCTGTGTTAACATATATCTTCCCTGAATATTCTAGAGGGAATATTGCAGGGCTATTTAATATTCATAAAAATGATTAAAATACTGAAAATGAATAAAAACACTGAATAAATATCTTTTCCAATTCAGTCATATTATTATAATTTAATTTAATTTTACTATATCATATAGTCCTTATTTCATTTTTGTTTTATATGTGTGTTCGACTTGTGTATATTAACAAAAATATCACAAATGCCAGGCATTTTGTGAATTGAATTTAAAGACTCATGTGGAATTTCATATCTTAAAATGCCTACATAATGATCATCATATTTTTAAAATATTGATGTAGTTGTGCTGATAAATCACAAATGTAAAATCGATTGGCCAGACAGAAGTCTAAGAGAAGAGTAAAGCACACATCTGGGTATTTTCTGAGATAATTTCATCATTAGGGCTGTGCGTGGATCACGGATTTAACCCACTGATGGATTTATACATCAATAAATACAATATTTGCCATTATTTTTCTCTTCACATAAAAGGACTTTTCAAATGTTTTCTTTTCAAATGTCATATAGAGTTAGTTTCAGATCAAGAGATGTACTAAAAGAACTGTTTTAAACATTGAATATAGGAGGTTAAATCCTAATTTTATATGAATCAGCAATTAATAAAAAATGGTACAATATTTCCATGGAAACACCTTTAAGCATTGATACACTTAAGAATATTTGCTTACAATCACAATCACAAACATCAGTTATCCACTGATGTGTCATTTCTCAATGCCTCAATAAATATGATCAGAATTTATTATTGGGTTCAGTGTCTTCAAAATTACTTAATCTATATTAGACTTATTATAATTTATCATTTGGCATCAAATATTCTGAATATCTACTTCACATCTTTGTATTTAGAAATATATTTTCCATTTTCTAACCTGGGATTTAGTCATATGACCACCTTAACTTGAAACAGTATATTTCTCTTTTCCATTTTCAGAAAGTCCTGGTAAGTCATTCTTGATGGATAGGGAAATTGTAGCAATGGGGGTTAAACCACTGCAACTCTACATATAAAACCATTTCTGGGTAAGGAATGTAAATTCAGGCACAGAAATCAAACACAGGAAAATTCTCTTTTAGTCACAAGTACACAAGGCATTTACAATGATCATTTACTGCTGTTTGGTCTTTGGTTGCTTCATATTGGTTCTTCCCATGTCTGTACTACTTTCCAATGTTTTTGTTAAATTTGTTGTTGAATGACTCTTTTAGAAGCTGAATATACATATATGAGTGAACTCCCAGTCTTTTTCTTCTTTTCTCCTTTTCTTTTTTATTTGTTCTCTCATATATTACATTTTTGGTTTTAGAATCATTAAAATGAATATATATATATATATATATATATATATATATATATATATATATATATATATATCCAGACACATGCAAATCACAATTATTTCAAGGTACAAAGCAGAACTACTGTCTTAGGTATAATTCAAGCCAATTCCTCTTTAAAGATCAGGAGAGTAAATTAAGACACAGAAATCAAACACAGGAAGATTCTACTGTGGTTACAACTACGCAAGGCAGTTGCAATGATCATTGAGTGATGTTTGTTTGGTCTTGGGTTGCTTCTTATTGGTTCCTCCCATGTTTGCACTAGTTCCCAGTGTTTTTTATTTAAATTTGTCATTGAATAACACATGTAGAAGTTGAATGAACATATATGAGTGGGCTCCCAGCTTTTTTCCTCTTTTTTCTTTTTATTTTCTTTTTGTTCTCTCATGTGTTACATACCAATCATAGTTTCCCCTTCCTCCTCTCCTCTCAGTCCCTCCTCAATACCTCTCCTCTTCTCCAGATCCACTTCTCCTCCCAATAATGGGAGATACGGAGACTGAAACAGCCATCTCCTGTAACTAGGAAATACTTCGACTAGGATACTAGGGGGGGAAACTCAGTCATCAAAAACTAGACCTACAATTTGTCCTGCCTACAAGAGGTGCGAGGGTAAAATATGGACACTACTAATGATATTCTCCTATTCTTGGAGACAAGAACCTTTGTTAACTGTTATCAGCTTCTAAAAGAGTCATTCAATGACAAATTTAACTCAGAAACACTGGAAACTAATACAGACATGGAAAGAAACAATATGAAGTGGCCCAAGACTAAACAGCAGTCAATGATTGTCAGACACAGCCCTTGTACCCACTTTAGGAGTCCCACCTGAAGACCCAGCTGCATAACTGTTATTTATGTGTAGATGGCCTAAATCCATACCAGGCATGCTCTCTGCTTGGCAGTTAGTCTCTATGAGCACCTATGGGCCCAGGATAGTATATTCTGTGGGTTTTTCTGTGGTGTCCTTGACCCCTCTGGCTCATTTAGTCTTTATTCCCCTCTTCTACAGGATTCCCAAAACTCCATTTAATGTTCGACTATGGGACTCCGCCTCTATTTCTACCAGTGCCTGGGTTGAATCTGTGTCTGATTCCATTGCCTGCCTTTGGATCTGTTGCCCCTAACTTGGCTACCTTGTCTAACCTCAACAGAAGAAGATGAACCTAGTCTTATACCAAGATATGCCAAGGCTGGTTCATATCCATTGGAGGCTTCTCCTTTTCTGTGGTGAAGAGAAGTGCAGGAGGATGAGGGGGGAAAGGGAGATAAGAAAAAAGGGACTGGAAGGAGATGAAAGGAAGCTGAAATAAAGATGTAATGTAAATAAATAACAATAAAAAGATCCCTTTACAAATATATCCTTTTCTGTAGTAAATTTTTATCATGTATATATTTTTGTTTGTATTGTATTATAAATTTATATCTAGTATTAAATAAAGTCATTTAATTTTTAACATAAAAATATATGTATAATGTTGACACATAGACTTAACAGATAATCTAATCCAACATAGATAGTTGTTAAAATTATATGTGACACTTAAGTCTCTCACATAATAACATATGGGTTTTAAGGAAAAATATATCATTCAAAGAATATATATTTATGTGTATATGTGCATATATTGGGTTGAAAGTATAAATTGGTATTTTTTGAACAATTATGTTTTAAAGTACTTCAGATATGTGCATTCCTCTCACCCTTCATCAAACTAACTTCTTTTTGCAACAGAAAGATACAGTTACATGACACCACACCCAAGCAAATCACAGCATTGTACTGCCAAGTCACTGCTCATACATTTACAACATTAACTCCAGCACCTAAGGTTTAGAAATCATTGTAGAATAAAAGACAGAAAGATTGTATGAGGCTGAGGGAAAGAGAGATTACTCTGAGATTTTGTCTCCTGTGAATGTCAGAAGCTATACACATATAGTCTCACTAACATTACTGCCCAAACAATAGTTAAAAAGAAAAAAAAAGCCAATAGACAAGCCAAGGTAGATGGGGCAAAGTTCATGACCCTCCATCCTACACAAAGAACTACAGACAAGTAAGAAATGCTGAAAGAAAAGAGATTGCCAATTGGTTATCCAATATTACATGGTCAGCCCTGAAAGAATATACATATATATATATATATATATATATATATATATATATATATCATACAGAATAAGCAGGTTGTTCTTATATATTTAGAAATACACACACACACACTATATGATTAATAACAATAAAAGAAAAATAAGAGAATACTACATTCAAAAAAAGGAAAAGAGGAAAGGATTATAGTTTGGACTGAGGAAAGGGAAGGAGAATTTAATAATTATATTACAACTACAAAATAAAATCACATAATTAAAAATAACTCTTTAATTGTAATATATTTTCATACCTTGACAATTTAATAAATGAGAAATTCCTTAATTTTCCAATAAAATATTTTCTTTATACAATACATAAAATATTTCTGCACATTGGAGTAGCAATACAAAATGATGAAGACATGAAGGTATATGCACATTATATTGGTAAAAAATAAATGACAATTGCAAAATTTACTGAGATCATATTTTAAAACAAATATAATTTTATATGTTCGTAAAAGGAGAATGTCAAAAGTGAACAAATATTACTAATGATGAAGATTCGATTCATTGGAGACAGAGTATAAAAGAAATACGCAATACAAAAGAGCTGAATATCTCTTATATAAGATGGACAAGAAAACTTTTTCTTGAATTAATTATAACATTTTACAAAATGTATTTTTGATTACTTTGAATGAAAGTAGTTAAAAATTAAATGCATAAGTGGAAAGAGCAAGCAGAAAGTCTGGTAGTCTTATTCTGTAATCTAGGTATCCAGGGGGAACATATGATAGAGATCTTTACTTTGTCAATCAACACAGTGAAAACAGCCTTGAATCTGAGTTCCAGAAAGTAAAATTTTTACTTGTGTTATATTGTCAAGATAATCTTTTCTTGTAAACATATTTAAAATGAAGAAATTTCAGAAAGATAAATAAATAAATATGTGAACAATGGAGAAGTGTGTGTGTTGTAGGTGTTTTTATACATTTATGTATAAAAGTTGAAATTTAGAACAAGCAAGACAATTATTGCAACTTCCTTTTAGATTTAAAATATATACCCTTTAAAACAAAGTATACATAAATGGCAAACTATACAAATATTTTAAAATTTTACATTTTCTAAACTTGTAAGTCACAAAAGTCATGAAGAAAAGTATTGTTTTATTTTTCTGTGCCATTTGAAATATAGTACACAGAAGAGGAAAAGAACAAAATGTAAAAATGAAAAGGGTTTAGAGGAAGGAGGGAGAGAGGAAGAGAGAAACAGAGATAGAGACAAAGAGAGGCAGAGAGACACAGAGAGAGAATGAAAGATTCATGGTATACAAACTTATGACACATGACTAGCTGAGATTTTTTTACTTCTCCCATTTTCAGCCCACCTGTTACCTAAGTTGTGTGGAAGATATTGATTGACAGTAATCCATTAAATAATATTATAAAAGAGAATACTTTTAGTATCAAGGAAATTTGAAAGTTACTTATAAAGTGTAACTTAGCAAGGAACATTTACACACACACACACACACACACACACACACACACACACACACACAAATAATTCATAATTCATCTGCCTGAAATTCTACCTTCTGGAATTTTATAAAGACTGAAATATGAATGTCACATTATTGAAATATAAGTGAAAACAGTCACTGAAGCAGTAATATTTTGAAGTATTGTTTGATATAAAACAAAAATACCTCACATAAGATGTATTTTTATTTTTAGCTTTAAGGTAGAAAAAATATAGGAATATGTCATTAAATTTTATTGTTTCAAAACACTTAAGTGTTAACATGGAATACCTATTTTTCTCCTCCCTGGATTACTTTTGATGTTGTTTGGTATTGCCTTCAATTAAGGTGAGTAACCAACTATTCTTTATTCAGTCAATGGATATGTATTTATTAAATGACTACTGTGAACAATTTTTGACACTACAGATTTGAAGTAACAGTAGTGAGAGTAGAATAATAAATTGAAAATGAATGAGAAAGAAATTGGTGGTCGAAGGGTGTAGGGTGAGTGGTGGAGAAGAAGAGAATGGAAGAAATGTTACAGAATCAGCTTTTTGCTCGTCTTTGTCTTGATGATGCACAAAGCAATACAGCTGAAACTTACTGTGTGCCTAGTAAGTGCCAATTATTTTTGAAAGGGTGCTTAATATCCCTTCCAGTTGTGAACACCGTAAAATGATGCAGTTTGGGTATCACCCTCTGTATCAGAGAAAGGGACCTTGCACTAAAACAAAACAAACAAAACCATAAGGCAGAGTGGATGGCATGCTATAGTATAGTAAGCCAGCTGAAGATATGAGAACATGGGCAATCTGGAAAATATTCTAAGATATTTGTTGTTTCATAGGTGAGACATTCAGTTTCATAGCTAATACACATTCCCTTAACAACAAATGCAAACCAGTAAACAGCAAGCTGTTAGGTGGACAGGCGGTACCAAATAAGCATCAGTAAATAACAAATAAGTAGGTGGGGACAATGGGAATGTTTATATTTATCTTGTCAGTTTTCTGAATAATTCTAACTGTTCACAGTTTTATTACTATCACTATTATTTCTGTCATTAATTTGGAGATAAATATTCACATTTCATTCAACATTGATCTTCACTCTTATAATGCATGGGATCATTATATAGTATGCAACTGTTTTAAGACAAATAATATATTAGCACACTTAAACCACAAAGGATTTTCACTTACATAGATTTAGATTATAATCTCTCTGCCTTGCAGTATATAAAGTTTTGGTCAGTGATGTATCTTTGACCATGGGGAAAACTTTATGATCTGATTCATTTAATGTGTCACCCATAAATATTCGGCTTTGTGCATGGGTGATTTATGCCAGTAAAATACTTTTGGAGTCAGCCATGGCCAAAACACTTGAAATGAGTTTCTATACAACACCTCAGCTGTTGTTACTAAGCTCCATCTAGATTAAACAAAGAAAGTTAGTTACAATGTGAGAAAAATTCCATGTAAGTTCTGAATACCTACTTGGTTAATGAAATAAATCATGAAAAAGAACAAATTACTCATATTATATTGTTTCTCACATCATAGCATTAGTTGTTGGGGAAGTGCTTTTGTGCATTTTTCTCTGTCAATTAGCAACTTGGTTGTATTGAGTAACACTCAACTCTAAGATATTTCTTCATTAATACAGGAAAAAAGTCAACAATTTTTGTGTGTGTAATGGTATTTAATTTTCAACTTATTTAACTCATTGTGACTCTATAGATAATTTTGTTATTAGGAAAAGAAAATGAGTATGTATATATATATATATATATATATATATATATATATATATATATATATATTCTATCTGTAATATATATCTATTATAAATCATATGTCTACTGTGAAGAGGCTTCATTGTTTATGTTTTTTAATTATCACTACATACAGCCCAGTTTGCTTTAGTCTGTAGATGAAAACAATTCCTATTCTCTCTTTGTCCTACTGTTTGTCTGTTTCCCTTCCTAAATCCTTTCCCTCTGCAGTGACACACACACACACACACACACACACACACACACAAGCTTGTAAGGTCTGATAAATATTAAAACAGATGTTAAAGGTGTCCAGAAGCTCTTGTTTTGTTAGTTGTAAATAGCTAAGCTGCTTGTATTTCTGTGATTTGGCTGAAAAAACTTTCTCTTCTCTACAATCTTACTTTGTTCTATTACACTCTGGAGGGTAGTCCATCTGCTTCTGCTGGTTTATTACATAATGAGTTCTGCTTAGGAACCTAAAAGAACATAAATCTGGAAGAAAAGATCCATGCTTGTCAGTGGCATATACTACAACTCCTTTATGGTAATTATGCATGATAAACATCCTTATTAGAATACAACTCCTCTACTCTGTTGCTCTACCAATGCAGGCACACTGACAGAACTAGGCTATACCCAGAGTTAAACGTGCTATTTCCTGAACAGAGAGACTTTCTTTAAAAACAAAAGAATCACTTGTAAAGTTGTTCAAATGATGGTGTCTTGCATACTGAACACACCACTTACATTCAATTAAGTTTTGAATCTGCAATTTCCTCAACTAATCTAACCAACTAATTTGCTGCAAATACCTTTGCGTCCCTTTCACTAGTCAAATAAAATCAATTGTCTTATGCTCTACAGCATTCTTATTGACAAAATATAAAAACTGCATTTGTAAACAATTTTATAAGTAGATTGTTTTTGTAAATTTACACATTTTTAAGAAGCAATATATTTCAACAGGTTATATTTAATCTAATTTAAAGAAAGAAATGTGAATATCTGTCCCTAATGCCAGAAGAGAATTTATGTTGCTTCTTTATATTATACAAACAAGACTTGGAATTGTATAGACATGTTACCCACTGGTTCACTTGGTAAAATAGGGAGGTCGTTGTGACAGATAACAAAGAAAACTTATGAAGCGGAAATCTATCTGTTCATGTGATTTAATAAGTGATTAATGCAATACTTTTGTGGGATCTTCAAGACCACACTAAATCCAAGGAAATGATCACTGTGTTTACTTTTAAGTTTGCTTGGCTTCTCTCAAATCATGTATGCCACAGCTAGAAACAGAAACTATTAGCTGGATATTTATTCAATTAAAAAAAAAAAAACCTAACGAAGAACTTTATAATTTTCTGGAATACATTTGAATGTAGAGGATATAGGTAGTGGCTTCTGGGAAAACTGAAAACTCAAGCTCTATGTAATGAGATTTTATTAAATATCGTAAGCAGTGACTTGCCATTCTTAATTATATTCGTAATAGACAAAAGCTGTAAACAACCCAGATGTTCCTCTACTGAAGAATGGATACAGAAAATGTGGTTCATTTACACAATGGAATACTATTCAGCTATTAAAAATGAGTACATCATGAATTTTGCAGGCAAATATATAGAACTAGAAAGCTTCATCCTGCGTGAGAAAAACCCAAACCCAAAAGGACATGCATGACAGTGGCCTAGTATGGCTGTACACTAAGAGGCCCTACCAGTTCTGACTGAGACATATGTAGATACTTACACCCAACCCTTCAAGTGAAGTTGGGGACCCCTTTAGAGGAATTAAAGGAAAGATTGAAGGAGCTGAATACTTAAGGGAAGGACTGAAGGAACTGAAGAGGATGGTGACTACATAGGAATACTAGGAGCCTCAACTAACCTGTACCCCAGGGCACTGCTAGAGACAGAGCCACAAACCAGGGAGCATACAGGGGTTGGTCCCAGGCCCCTAGCACATATATAGCAGAGGAATGCTTGTTCTGACCTCAGTGGCAGATGATGTGCCTAATCCTGTAGAGACTTGAGTCTTCACAGAGGCAAGGGGGAGGGGAACAGGATAAGGGACTGTGGGAGGGGGAAGGGGTGGGAGACATCTGGAATGTAAATAAAATAATTTAAAAAAGAATAAAAAAGACATCTAAATTGATTTGAGAAAAAATGGTTTAAATATAAAAACACTATATTCATTTCTCTCTTGTTTTCACAATAAAATTATTTCATTCCTTAAAAAGGAAGGGAGGAAGGAAGGAAGGAAGGAAGGAAGGAAGGAAGGAAGGAAGGAAGGAAGGAGAGAAAGAG